>NW_019396132.1:430234-477584 GCF_000591075.1 Eurytemora carolleeae | reverse complement strand
CCCCCCCTTCTCCCCCCCCTTCTCACCGCCCCCTGAGTAAGATTACACCCCGCTGTCAACCCGCCCCCTACTACTCTATATTCATACTCATAACAATAACAAATTCATCAGGATATTCTTTCTGAATTTTGATGAGATAATAATAATAGTTTTTTAAACTCCTCAATCTGTAAAAGGGGAATTGTTTACATTTAAACGTTATAAACAAAGAATTATTATGTAAAGATAGTTCAGAGGTGTACGCATTTTTAGTACTGCAGTGTACTGTCTCTGGGAGGCAAAGTAAACACAAGACGGATGTCTGCAGCCTGACATGGGAACCATGTTTCACATAAAAAAATCAATGAAATATTCTGTTCAAAGGAAACTCTTATGTGAATTATCAAAATTTTAAAAATTAAATGCTTTTATCCTCCTCGGATACTATCGAGTAACACTGATGCATCTATTCTTGAATTTACAAACACCGCCCAGAGAGAACTGATTTCAATATGTGCGCAGAGAATACGCAACAGCAATTAACTTTCCTTGCCTTATTACCTTGTGTATATATAGAAACATTTTGAAATTATTCTTTTTAGTGCCAAAAAATACTCCCAGAAAATGCCATATATTTATTCACAAATAAAGTATACTGGGAGGTATGCAAACTTGCGCGCTGCACTGCTCAGGCTCAGGGAATAGGAATAAAGTGAAAGGAAATGGCGCTGGTCTGGCATGAGAAAGCCAATCGCACTGCTTTGCAGACAAGTTCGGTAAACTTTACACACACTCTTTTGGTACAGACACACACATAGAGAATAGAATATTCTATTCTCTCTATGGACACAAGGAAATTGCAGAACAATGTTGTCAATTATAATTAAGCTTGAATAACGAATAGTTTATTGTAAACTTTAATCAAATTATATTCTTTGCATGCAAATTTGGCTTATAGTGTTGACTTAAATATATGCATAATATACTACATGTATATTAAACTTATTTTTAAGTAAACAATTAACAATAAACAAATGTACTCTCCTGGACTGTACAAATACCGAGATTCGTATGTACCGTATATACCTACAGTACAAACCTTCGGTTCGGTAAACTTTACACACACTCTTTTGGTACAGACACACACACAAGACGTTTCCGCCCCCTGCTCAGGCTGAGTTCTGATCGGACATTCAAACAGAGATTACTACTTTATATATGTTTACTAGAGCTTGATTGTAATACAGCCTTGCATTAAACTAAAGTTAATCTTTTTATCTATTTGATTAGCTTTAAGTTTTATTTACATTTATCATCATAACCACCTTTCAATATTTAGCGTAACACAAATGTTTTTTATGTTGTACTATACTATCTTAGACAACAAGTGTTTGATTTTTTAATGATTTTACACAGAGGAATTGTGTTTATGATACTTTTTTAATGTACGTCAAATAACGCCTTGTTGTTGAACAAAAATTGGATTGTGTGAATATAATACTTTATAAAAGTTGGATTATGTGTATCTAATATAGTTAAAATATAATGTCTTTCTGTTCATATCAAAAATTGGATTGTTTCTCTTTAGTTTATCAGGGAGTTTATTTGGATTTAACATTAGTCCTTCATCCGTCCCGGAGCTAGGATTAAAATTTGTAAATCCTGTTTTAAAAAGACAGGGCAGGGAGGGGGGGGGGTGTAGGTAAGGGGGAAGGGGGAGTTAGGAAGGGAGAAAGGAGATGGAGCATAGAAAAATTAAAGAAAAGAAAATTCCAATTTTAGAAAAAGCAAGTTATTACCAATTAAAGAAAAGATGTGTTAGAATGGATGAGTTTGATAAAAATATTAAAAAAAGGAAAAAACCTTCTTTGGGGAAAAAGGGGAAAAATTAAATAGGAAATATACATTCTTTCATGTTAAATATGTATATTTTAACTTAAATTATTATTTGATGGTTTAATATTGAATGATCTACCATGAGTCATGTTTAATATATTTGAGAAAACCTACTTATATTTAGTAATTAAATCAAAATTGATTTTATACACGAATTTGTTAATGTTAGACATATTGGATGAAGAATCGAGTTTTCTGACCCATGAAGGAATTCCTTAAGGGACGCCACACGCTAAACTAGATAGAGCTTTGTATGTCCTGATAGTATCGGACACGCTGAACTAGATATAACTCAGTATGTCCTGATTGTATAGAAAATGCTTAGTTTCCTGTGAAAGCTGTGTTCCCAAGCTTGTACATATATAC
Organism: Eurytemora carolleeae; assembly: GCF_000591075.1. NCBI lineage: Eukaryota > Metazoa > Arthropoda > Copepoda > Calanoida > Temoridae > Eurytemora > Eurytemora carolleeae. Next base: position 475,343 of record NW_019396132.1, on the reverse strand, counting down.
AATGCGATGCTATTTTAAAAAATAGGTTAAAACAGAACGTGCCATCTTGATTACTAATGCATAATGTGTGAATTAGAATAAACATAACATTCTCCTCCTCTAGAAGATTAATTTTAATCCTTTAGATGAAGAGTTTATCCTAACAATATCCCTGTATACTTCTATACAATATTATCAGATTAATTAATTATACTTCTAGACAATATTATCAGATTAATTAATTATACTTCTATACAATATTATCAGATTCATTAATTATGCTTCTAGACAATATTATCAGATTAATTAATTATACTTCTAGACAATATTATCAGATTAATTAATTATACTTCTAGACAATATTATCAGATTAATTAAGTATATACTTCTCTAGACAATATTATCAGATTAATTAAGTATACTTCTAGACAATATTATCAGATTAATTAATTATACTTCTAGACAATATTATCAGATTAATTAATTATACTTCTAGACAATATTATCAGATTAATTAAGTATATACTTCTCTAGACAATATTATCAGATTAATTAAGTATACTTCTAGACAATATTATCAGATTAATTATGTTTAATTCTAGACAATATTATCAGATTAATTGAGTATAATTATCAGATTAATTAAGTTTAATTCCAAACAATATTATCAGATTAATTAAGTATACTTCTAGACAATATTATCAGATTAATTAAGTTTAATTCTAAACAATATTATCAGATTAATTAAGTATACTTCTAGACAATATTATTAGATTAATTAAGTATAATTCTAAACAATATTATCAGATTAATTAAGGATACCTCTAGGCAATATCATCAGATTAATTAAGTATAATTCTAGACAATATTATCAGATTAATTAAGTAAAATTCTAAACAATATTATCAGATTAATTAAGTTTATAATTCTAGACAATATTATCAGATTGATTAAGGATATAATTCTAGACAATATTATCAGATTAATTATGTTTAATTCTAGACAATATTATCAGATTAATTAAGTATAATTCTAGACAATATTATCAGATTAATTAAGTTTATAATTCTAGACAATATTATCAGATTGATTAAGTATAATTCTAGACAATATTATCAGACATTTTCTAGACATTCTATAAAATTTAAGGGACAGTAATTTCAAGTGAATATAGAGTGGCATGTTCGATAAACAACGGTACCCCTAAAAGCTTTGTCAGATCAACGACGATATCTTCCATATTTTTGATCAGATAAAGGTTTAATGGGTATACATTCTGAATTGGGGATTTCTTTCTTCAAGTGGAAGTTCACTTAAAATTACAACAACATTTAAAGGGAGTGACCGGCAATGTATGGAAGTTGAACTGAGAATATAGTATTTGAGACATAAAAAACGCAAAGTCGACGTTAAAAATTATCCATTTGGGTGGTTACGTTTAGAGAAATGATTTTTTTTAAATTATTAAATAACGACGACGAAAAATGTAGTTAAAATTCTACAGTAAACTGATTACTTCTTTAGAACAGGTTGAGAAAATAAAAATTAACTATTATCATGGAAAATGAGTAATCTTATTCAGTAATAGATTTCTGTAATGTCTCATTGTTCACCAAAATTGTCTGTAGATTTCCTGGAATTTTTATTGAAAAGCCGACATTTGAAGAATTTGAAGAAATCCGGGAACAAATTCATTAAGAACAAGAAATTCAATATAATAATGATTTAAAAAAATATTTAATTCCAAGATTGATTTATTGAGAACATTTCATTTGAGAAATCTGTTCCTAAACATCAAATTAGTTAGTTTTGTCGTCGTTATTTAATAATTTTAAAAAAATTGATTCTCAAAACGTAACCACCCAAATGGATGACTTTGAACGTCGACTTTGCGCTCAAACTCAGTAATTACTAATTACACATCATTAAGCCGTTTTATATCTATATATAAATTTGGCTTGTTTGTCTGTCTGTTTGTTTGTCTGTTTGTTTGTTTGTATCCAATAAACGTCAAAACGGCTGAACCGATCGGGCCCAAATTTTTTGTGGGACATCTAGGGACTCCAGGGAAGGTTTATGAATCATCAAAATTTTAAATATTTGTCTCCATCAAAATTCGATCGTCATTAAATTTTTTCAAATTTTGAAAATCCGCGAAATTTTTGGTGAAAATCCGCGAATTATTTTTGTTTAGTTTTACGATGTACACAAAGAGAACATGTTTACAATTAATTTAGAAGATGGGCGCGAAGCGCCCTCTAAGGCTAGAAAGAAGGGCGCGAAGCGCCTTGAATTTCTAGTACCTTAAATGAATCCTAAAAAATTTCTCCACAATATTACATTCTAGGTTCAACTACCATACATTGTCGGTCACTCTCTTTAATCCTACACTTATCAAGGGCGTATACAGGATTTATTGAAAGTGAATTGGGTAGAGGGTAAAAAGCGTACAAAGCTCATTTTTTATTTCTCATTTTTATTCAAACCTGGTTTTTCTTCTTTTCATTCATTCAATTTTAAACTCTAAATATGCCTGCAGGGGCAGGATGAAGGATTGAAGAATCAAGATTTAGAAAAGATAAAGATTATAAATTCTTCAAGGTTTAAACTGGAAATTCCAGAATATTCATTTTTGGTTCGTTTTAAACAGTTTATTGCGTTTGTGAATTTATTCATCAAATTGCTGGGTGAATAAAAATAATGCCTAAGAATACTTTTTTGTTGTTAATTTGACAAATTGTTTAAATATTGACAGAGTAAACTTGTAAACTCACGAAGTACGAAGATAATGATTCAAGTCTTGTTTATCTAAACATTTAGTCATGTCGAGATAAAAGAAAAAGGAAGGAATGTCACCTTAATATCATGGAAATGCAATTAATTGTTTCAATGCACTACCGGTTTGTAAATGTAAATGCTTTTTTAAAAACTTATATAGACAATTCTGATATCGATTTTTGTACCATAGCTATAACAAATTGTAAACATTTAACCCCCTCAAAAAAAATAGATTTGATTTTAAGATGAAATCTTCATATAAAGCAAAAACTACCTTAGCAGAGAACTTTTGGTAAAGATGTAATTAAGCTATCAATAAATCTGATATCCGAAACGAACACTTTTCAGTTTTGATCCAATTCAATCCGTTTATCTTGATCTAGTTCGTTAGTTCGGTAATTAAAAAATCGGTTTAGAATAAGCCTAACAGAACCGAACGGCTAGCCGGCAGCTATAATTATGGGATCTAGGCTAGCCGGCAGCTATAATTATGGGATCTTGGCTAGCCGGCAGCTGTAATTATGGGATCTAGGCTAGCCGGCAGCTATAATTATGGGATCTAGGCTCGCCAGCAGCTATAATTATGGGATCTAGGCTAGCCGGCAGCTGTAATTATGGGATCTAGGCTAGCCGGCAGCTTTAATTATGGGATCTAGGCTAGCCGGCGGCTATAATTATGGGATATAGGCTAGCCGGCAGCTGTAATTATGGAATCTAGGCTAACCGGCAGCTATAATTATGGGATCTAGGCAGTCACAACTAGACTAACCGGCAGCCACAATTATGTGAATTGTGCTGGGCTAGCTAGCAACTACAAATAAATTATACTGAGCTTTTTGGCAGCTGCAGTTGAATGAACTAGACTAGGCTAGCCAGCAGTTACAAAGGAGTTAGACAAGGATAGACCCGGCAGCTACAACTAGACTAGACTAACCCACAGCTACAATAGAAGTAACTAGACTAGACTAACCGGCAGCTACAATTATGTGAATTGTACTGGCCTAGTTAGCAGCTGCAAACGAATAAGACTAAGAATTCCGGCAGCTATAATTGAAGTAACTAGACTAGGCTAACCGGCAGCTACAATTATGTGAATTGTACTGGGCTAGCTAGTAGCTACAGTTATGTAAACTGTACTAGACTGACCGGCAGCTGCAATTATGTGAATTTGACTAGGCTGGATAGCAGCTACAAAGGAATTAGACTAAGAATTCCGGCAGCTACAATTGAAGGAACTAGACTAAGCTAACCGGTAACTACAAAGGAGTTAGCCTATAGATAGACCCGGCAGCTACAAAGGACCAAGCTAAGCTAGCCGGCAGCTACAAAGATGCCGTTTCAAGTTTATTTATTTATCTAAAATATCTTTCATGTGTGTTTCGGTTCCTTTCGTTACTTCGTGTGTGTCCTATGATAGTTGATACTTATTCTATCTATCTATCAATTTATTTATCTATCTATCTATCTATCTATCTATCTATCTATCTATCTATCTATCTATCTATCTATCTATCTATCCTTACTCTTATCCATTCATCTATCCTTGCTTCTATCCGTTCATCTATCCTTGCTTCTATCCATTCATCTATCCTAGCTTCAATCCATTCATTTACACTTGCTACTATCCATCCTTTAATCTTTGCTTCTATCCATTCATCTATCTTTCTTCTATCCATCCTTCTATCCTTGGTTCTATCCATTCATCTATCCTTGCTTCTATCCATTCATATATCCATGCTTCTTTCCATTCATCTATCCTTGTTTCTATCCATTCATCTATCCTTGTTTCAATCCATTCATCTATCTTTGTTTCTATCCATTCATCTATCCTTGCTTCTATCCATTCTTCTATCCTTGCTTTTATCCATTAATCTATCCTAGCTTCTATCCATTCATCTATCCTTACTTCTATCCATTCATCTTCAATCCATTCATCTATCCTTGTTTCTATCCATTCATCATGCTTCTATCCATTCATTTATCGTTGTTTCTATCCATTTATCTATTATTGCTTCTTTCCATTCATCTATCCAATTGCTTCTATCCATTCATCTATCCTTGTTTCTGTTCATTCATCTATCCTTGTTTCTATCCATTCATCTATCCTTGCTTCTATCCATTCATATATCCATGCTTCTTTCCATTCATCTATCCTTGTTTCTATCCATTCATCTATCCTTGTTTCAATCCATTCATCTATCTTTGTTTCTATCCATTCATCTATCCTTGCTTCTATCCATTCTTCTATCCTTGCTTTTATCCATTAATCTATCCTAGCTTCTATCCATTCATCTATCCTTACTTCTATCCATTCATCTTCAATCCATTCATCTATCCTTGTTTCTATCCATTCATCATGCTTCTATCCATTCATTTATCGTTGTTTCTATCCATTTATCTATTATTGCTTCTTTCCATTCATCTATCCAATTGCTTCTATCCATTCATCTATCCTTGTTTCTGTTCATTCATCTATCCTTGTTTCTATCCCTACATCTATCCTTGTTTCTATCCATTCATCTATCCTTGTAGGGAAAGGGGAAAGTAGGAAGAATTGTAGAAGAGAGGGATGGAGGGAACAAATTTAAGAATGAAAAGTTTGTGAGAATCTAATTTTGATTTTCCTACAATATATTGCATCCTCCCCACCCCCCTCCCTCAACACACGATCTATCACCCCCTTAGAATATAAAGGCACGGGGAGCAAATATTTCAAAACAATTTCTAATATTTACCGAGCTTGGAGGGAGGGAGGGGAGGGGGGGGGTATTCTGTACCATTCGAACTAACTTTACCATTTTGTCTTTTTTTTAACAAATAAACTTTTCCTAATTATTGTTATCTTTCCATGGAACTATTGAAATTGAAAAAAAGGTTTTAAAATTCTGATTTGCAACAAAATTCATTTTCTTATAAATCTATTTTTGAATAATCTAAAACTTTATGAGTAGATAATTCATTTTGTTTAAAATATGAATTTATTATTAATTAACAATCTTAATCTTAATTTTGCAGTATGCAAATATTTGATGATTAGCTTTAAATATGGAAATTAAAATATTATTTATATTTAGATATATTAATATACTAAGGACAAATACAAGAGATTAGAAGATTACAGGATTTAAGGGATCAAAGATGAGAAATGAGGGGGGGGGGAATGTCGGAAAAATGGCTCCCGGTCTGTTGACCTCTAAAAATATTCATAAATTACTGAGCTAACAAGGGGGAAAAGGAAACGCATGTAAAAATGTCAAATTAAAACATCTGATCTACACTGTTCACTTCTTTCAGAGTATGCAATGTTTTAGAACTAAACTACTTTGGGAACCCAGCTTTGCCTGGAGTTTTCCCTGTAAAAGTCAACCCCACTCAACGTAGAATTTAAAACTGGAAATATAGAATGTCCCAGTAAATATGAAGATTAAGAGATGTTAAAATGTGTAGTACATGACTTTTAATCTTTTCAGGAGGTTTATAAAGTATTAAGAAAGCTTGAAGTCCTTCAATTTTTTTAAAACTTTGGCTAGGGAACCCACAATTGAATATAATCAAATTTTTACGAAAAATGTTGGATATTTAATACAATCTTGATCCTAAAAATGTTTAAAGGGTACCGACCGAGGTGAATCGGACATGCCACGTACGTCGTACCCCTGTACATCACTGCACACTATATTTTCAGTAGAAGTAAATATTTCCATTTACTGATAGCGCCGATATGAGGATTTCTCTCTAATTGCACTCTGAGCCGTAGTAAATTTGAATTCGAACAGGACCGGCCTTCCAGATAACAGCGTGTACTGACCAGATCATATGGTACAGTACGTCGCCCTAACCAGACTAGCGACAGGGGTCAATTTTCTTGGCATAGTCCCGTCGGAGGGCTAACTATGACAGCTCCCATTGCGCGTTCAGACTTTTTACAGTACCCGGCCTAATCCTAAGCCTATTTGACCGACCCCACTGGATTAGTCAACCGTCATTGGATAATGAGCTAGATAGAATGATGAGACAAATCTATAATTTTCTTTGTTGATAAGTTTGAAAAACATCTTTCATTTCATTCAAAACCCTGAATACTAAGGAGAGAATAAAAGTGTCCTGAGCTGAAAACTTGTGAATGTGGTTAAAGAACCTGTCAAATCATTCGTTTGGATGTTTAGAAAGATGAAAATTTCCCTGTATGATAATTGAAGGACTGCAGTATGGTTTTGGTGAATTATATTGACGTACTAAGCCTAGGGGTGTCAGAAATGATTTTTTTTGCATTTTTTTGAAAACGTCCAATAAACCTAAAAAAGTTTAGTTTTGATAAAACTTTTTGTTCTGGATGATTACAAATATCTATCTAAAACTTTCTTAAACTGGCATATTTTTTTCTATATTCATTTAGTTAAGAGTTTGAGTTAAAATAAGTATTAATAAATATTGCTTTATATCGAGTAGATATCCTTATACATATCGATTCTGCAGAAAAAAGTTGCCAAACCAAAAAGAATTTTTATTTTGAACAAAAATATTTAGAACTTAAAGAAGCTTTTCTGGGTTGCACTTTACTCTAGTTTTGCATTATTTTCATTTGTGTATAACAGTATAAAAGAGGTTCCGTTGATGGTTTAAAACTAAACAGCTGATGATTCATTGGAGGGAGGAATGGCAAAAACACCAATTTGTAATTCCCAAATCTTTATATGGAAAGTGATGGAAACAGGGTATACAGAGTGCTTCAGGGTACAGGGTACTACAATGTACTGCAAATTACTGTGCTTTACTGGGGTATACTGGAGGGAGGGGGTACATTCATCGGTATGTTTAAGGACATCTACTCGATATAAAGCAATATTTATTAATACTTATTTTGACTCAAACTCTTAACTAAATGAATATAGAAAAAATATGCCGGTTTAAGAAAGTTTTAGATATTTTGCGTCTGGTTTTAAAGTACACCAGAAACAACGCTGAAATCTTATTAAAACAGTTTAATTTATGAAACAGTTTTTAGAAGCTTAGTTAAATCATATGATCCATCCATTTTTTATCTAATTTTATAGTTTTACGCAATCATTCTTTTTTTCTTAAATTATCAATAGTTTTCGATCCTCATTCTCATTTTTTAATTATCAACTGAGCCAAGGGCAGGATAAAGTCTTTTTGCAAAGGACATGGAAATCAATAATTCTGCTCTTTGTCACTCTCGAAGTTCAAACTGCAATGTGAACTAATTTCTTACACAGAAAAAATTCAGGATTTTACCCAATACTCTTTTGAAACGAAATATGTGAGCAAGCGCGTTACAGTTTTGAAATCTTCATTCCCATGGTTATAAAATAGTATAATTGGGTTGTTAAGGTAAAACTAAAGACAAAGTCATAGATGATAGAGGCACTTTGAAGTAGGTCCTATCTCGACAGTTAATGCTTAATTTTCATAATTGTGTAGATCTGCAGTATTGCTGTTATCGTATAAATGAGAACAACTTTCCCAGTTTTAAATGTAATTATTAAATCCCTATTCGATATCCCGTGGTGGTTATATTTATAATATATCTAAATTTTTAACTAAAACTAAAAACCTAGTTTAATATGTGAGTGTGTAAGAGGGGTGGATTATATAGACAAATGATGATCATAAAGAGGAAACGGGCAAAGAATTCAATATTAAAAGATTTTAGCATTTTTTGCAACAATAACGATCATATAAATCAAAATATTCAATTAATGATAAGAAAAAGTGTTGTGTGTTTAAAGGATACAGGGATTGGATGATCTCAGCCATTTTTCACTGTCATTTGTTACCAACAATCAAATCTATTATAATCATCAAGTCCGTCTATAATGTCTTAATAAAGAATAATAATAATGCCGCCATTCGTTATAACAAAGTATTCGTGGCAAATCTGCCGCCAGGCTGATCCGGAGCGGAACCAATGAGAGGCCGGGAATCTAGCGGGGTTGCCGCCACCGGACCGAGAACTGGCCAGTATATCTCCGGACATCTTGAAGTTTGGAACTAGGAAGGATCAGAGATTTTTTAGATATCCTAGTAGTGAGGAGCACTGGTGGTGAACTGGGGTTTTTAAACAAAGTTTTTCACGTGATTTGTAAACTATGATTCCCTACGGACAATATGACACACTTGGACATCATCATGCGCACACACTTCCTTACCAAACACATTCACATAATCACACGCATACGCAGGAACAGCAGGAAATACCAAAATATTCTAGGTAAACATTACGCAAATACCATTTCTATCATTTAATCTTAATTCATTTAGAATAAAAATAGGTATTTTTTATTAAAATATAGAAATAAGTAATGAAAACAAAAATAAATTCATTATTTCAAAAGTTATTTTAATCCAAATTATTATCAATTTAAGGTCAGGTTCTTATAATCTAACTCTAAAGTGGTTTCTTGTAAATTAAAAAAATCAAATTGATGTTGGTCTACAAATTTGGCTGTTCCTAATTTTGTTAGAATTACTTTTGCTCAGGTTTGAGTTTCAAGAACACAATTTTTGTTCGAATTAAATTTGATAATTTTTTTATGTTTTTGTTGTATGGCTTGTTAATATTTAAAAACTTTTAAATCGTCAATTATGTTAATGCTTTCGCATAATGGTAGAGTTCGTATTTTATTTTACAGATTGGTTTCCAAGCCTAATATTTTTCCATTTTTTAAATTTAATTTCTGTTTGTGTATCTGTTTTAATTACTGAATCTTAATTTATACTCCTTATAGTTTTTATTTATTATCAATTTATGCAAATTAATAACAATTATCAATCAAAGTTGTTGTTTTACGATTTTTCTTTTTAAACATCTTTGGTTTATAAATCTCTTTGAAATATTGGTTCCCGATATTGATATATTCTTACTTTCAGTTTCTAATACAATTTTTTTATTTTGTGATGTTGATGAAGTTATTTATCAATAATTTTGTTATATGTTGGTGTTATTTTTTAAGTTATCATTATATCTTATTTTATCCTAGATTGTTGTTCAAACTACCCCGGGTGGTTCCTGATCAACGAGAGAAGTTTGAGACCGAAGATCTGTTTAAGAAGCATACTAGAGAAGGAGAGGTTCGGTACACACTGTACAGAGATCGTCCAAACCATGAGAGACAAGCCAAGTTTCAGGCAGCCTGTAGAGATGGACACACAGAGATTGTAAGTTTTCATCCCATTCCCCCTGGGGGAATTAAATACCTGGTTTAGGTTACATGTCCATTTCCCCCTCTTGACACTTTTCTATACTGAAAATTCCCCTAGAACCGTTTCCCCCCTCCCTATCTTGATTTCCCCCTGGTCTGTCCCCCCGCATATGTCGGAGGTGAGAGACAAATCTAATTTGATCACTTCTTCTGTAATCAGATTAAGAATATCAAAACCTGTCAGAGGGGGGAGTTGCCCCCCCCCCCTCCCTACGACCTACCTAAATGGCCCTCAAGAGACCAAGGGGTATTGATGAAATTCAATGATTTTTTTGGCCGGTTCTTCCAAGAGATTTGTTTTACATAAAGTATTTTAAAATATATTTAAAGGTTTCTGAACAATAAGAAGGTTTATTTTTAGAGTTTCTCCGGGTCCGGATTAGTTGTCCTGCTAAACTGGAATACTCCGACCCATGAGGTTGATGCTAAATTTAATCCACACTCCTCTTCATACTGTGATTTCAATAGAGAACAGGGAAAAGTAAGTTTTTTCCTTTATTTTTTCTTTTCCTTCTTTCCGCTGGTTTCACCTTCTCTTTTCCTTCTCCCTGACCTTCTCCTGTCCTTTCTCCAGGTTGCATGTAAAGCTAGGATCCTGTAATTATACCCAATACAATCTGTTTTCACTCTATACATCCTTTTCATTCAATTCCTAGACTGCAGACACCCTTTTTAAGCAAATAATTTCAGAATGTCAGGTTCCTAATTTTTAAATTAGTTTTAATTTTTTTGAGGATAGCTTTTTTATTATCAATTTGTTACATATTTTCGTATTTCCTTTCCTTGCCTTCTTCCTTCTTCTAATTCTTTTAACCTTTCGTTTTTCCAGCTGAACGAGAAGACCCCCCCCCCTTCCCTCGTTACTCTGTTCATAAGTTAAATTGCAGAAAGTATATATATATCAGCAACCAGGTTCAATTCTTTAAATTTCCGCAGCATCTGGCCTACACACTGCACACTCAACAATAAAGAGAACTAGGCTTCCAAATAGTTTAAAATATTAAAATATGAAGGAATTGTACTGAACTAAAGTAAACTACTCACCACTATAGTTTTTGTGCAATATTATTAGTGTTATAACTAAACCGAGTTCTCGGTTAAACAAAATTTTTAATTTTTTTCAAATATTCTCAAGTTTTCGTGGCTCCGTAATTATGTGGTTTTCCTGTAGTGTTTCACTCACCAGGATACTCTCAACCCTATCCTTCAATTCTACTTTACTCACTTCGCTCCTTTTACCTTAATCTTCTCTTCTACTCTTCCTTATCCTCTTCTTTAATCTTCTTTCTTTTCCGTCTTCTAACCTTTCAACCTACTCTTCCGTTTCTTCCTCCTAGAGTCTAATCTTCTTTCTTTTCCTTATTCTAACCTTTCCACCTACTCTTCCTTTTCCTTTCATTTATTTTCTTCTTTTCTCTTCCCTCTCCCTCCATCCCACTTCTCCTCGCCTTTTTTTCCATCATACTCATTATTTTCATTTCCGTCCTTTCCTTTCATCTTCTTCCATCAAACTATTAAATCTTTTATCCTTTCCTTTCGTCTTCTTCCATCAAACTGTTAAATCTTCTATTCTTTCCTTTCATCTTATTCCATCAAACTCTTAAATCTTCTATCCTTCCCTTTCATCTTCTTCCATCAAACTCTTAAATCTTCTATCCTTTCCTTTCATCTTATTCCATCTTATTCCATCTATCATCTTCTTCCATCAAATTCTTAAGTCTTTTATCCTTTCCTTACATCTTATTCCATCAAACTCTTGAATCTTCTATCCTTTCCTTTCATCTTCTTCCATCAAACTCCTAAATCTTATATTCTTACCTTTCATCTTATTCCATCAAACTCTTAAATCTTCTATCCTTTCCTTTCATCTTATTCCATCTTATTCCATCTATCATCTTCTTCCATCAAATTCTAAAGTCTTTTATCCTTTCCTTTCATCTTATTCCATCAAATAATTAATATTTTAACCTTTTGTTACATCTTATTCCACCAAACTCTTGAATCTTCTATCCTTTTCATCTTATTCCATCAAACTCCTAAATCTTATATCCTTCCCTTTCATCTTATTCCATCAAACTCTTAAATCTTCTATCCTTCCCTTTCATCTTCTTCTATCAAACTCTTAAATCTTCTATCCTTTCCTTTTATCTTTTAAATTTTTCAATAAATCGTTTCAATTTTTACTCTAATATAACCATTCTTTTTCTTCGCTAGCTCAAGCTTCGTTTAAAGATCTCCGGCCATTTTTGAAATCTTGGACAAAATTTCTTAATCTTCAGATTGATTTCCAATCTCTGGTTTTTCATCATGATTGAAATCTTATTGTGAAATATTTATCATGATATTTACTAACCCGGCCCTAAATTTCGTCATTTTTTGCACGCTACTTCTTTTTTTTAACCTGGAGAAGGGTTGAAGTGCACATTAATATTCTGTGGAGTAATTACTGTTTCCTTTCTTTCCACCAGTTTTTTTCTTGAAACCGGAGTTCAGGTGTTAGTTGATATCTTGTATAATTGCCGGGTGTATACCTGCTCCCCCCTCCCCCGCCTCCTTTTAAAATTGATGATAGATGTCTCGCCCTGTTCCCCCCGGCCCTCTACACTATACACCAGTCTCAGACATAAATTAGTCTTGAACAAGCTAATTGGGGCAAATAAGGTGCAATTAAACTCAAACTTGGTTTATATGCGTGTGGTCATATATATACACTCATTAACCCTGTAGAGTTGATAGAACCAAGTTCTTGGCACTCCTACCACTGCTCCGTAGTGTATAAAACCTCTCTAATTTAAACTGGAGTTTTTAAACCAAAACTATGCTAATGCACCGGTAAACGGAACTTAAATACTTCTTCTTCTTTTAATCTGGGTTCAAGTTTTAAAAGATAATCATTAGGGGTGAGTACTTAATCAACCTTGCCCGGAGTATATTTCATTTACTTCTAGTCTTACTCTAGGTTTACTTCTAGTCTTACTCCAGGTTTACTTCTAGTCTTACTCCAGGTTTACTTTTATCCTTACTCCGGGTCTACTTCTAGTCTTTCTTCAGGTTTACTTCTAGTCTTACTCCAGGTTTACTTCTAGTCTTACTCCATGTTAACTTCTAGTCTTACTCCGGGTCTACTTCAATTCTTACTCATGGTCTACTTCTAGTGTTACTCCAGGTTTACTTCTAGTCTTACTCCAGGTCTACTTCTAGCTAGTCTTACTCCAGGCTTACTTTTTGTCTTACTCCAGGCTTACTTCTAGCCTTATTCCGGGTCTACTTCTAGTTTTACTTCAGGTCTGCTTCTAGTCTTACTTTAGGTTTACTTCTAGTCCTAATCCAGGTCTATTTCTAGGTTTACTCCAGGTTTACTTTTAGTCTTACTCCAGGTTTACTTCTAGTATTACTCAAGGTCTACTTCTAGTCTTACTCCAGGTTTACTTTTTGTCTTACTCCAGGCTTACTTCTAGCCTTACTCCGGGTCTACTTCTAGTCCTCATCCAGGTCTATTTCTAGGCTTACTCCAGGTTTACTTTTAGTCTTACTCCGGGTCTACTTCTAGATAGTTTTACTCCAAAAGTTACTCTTGTCCAAAACCGTTTAAAAATCTTACAGAAATCTTATACTTCCATATTTCCTACTTTTCTCTCTTCTTCCCTTTAAACCTAAAATAACCCAACTCTTGTTTCAGGTTCATATCCTTAGCTCTTTTATCCTTAACGGAGTTTGTGTACGGTGGCGGGGTTGGTTGGACCTGGAGAGATTAGATGGATCTGGACTATTAGAACTTGATGAAGCTCTGATGGTTAGAGAGGAGCAGAACCTTCAAAAACATCTTCAACTAGTTCATCAGAAACTTAGAGAATGTGAAGAGAGATATAGGACGGATGCAGATTTGCAGGTTTTTACATTTAATAATTTTACAAAAATGTTTACACACAGTTTTTAAGATAACTTTTTCACAGATTTAAGTGTTATTGTTTGAACTATTGGACAGTTTTCCCTCTCCGTGTTGCTTAGATTATACAGATTTAAACCTACTGTCGTAACCTGTTCAAACAAAGGGAATTTAGATCCACAATTTCATGTCAAATCTCCGACACACCGGCCCGCCCTCTCTCCTTCAATCTCCGATACACCGACCCGCCTACCCCCTCCCCCGCCACTTCCTTCTTTTCTCCACCTTTTTTTTAATAAAAATAATCAACCTTTATACTTTACCCCTGTTTTACCCCCTCTCCGTCTCGAATTCCTTTTACCTCCGGTTTCTCCCCTAAAATTCCCCTCTTGAATATTTCTCGGTACAAATTGAGAATTAAAAAACTTTGAAAATGAGATAAAATATAAAACGGTCACTTTGTAAATCTTGTTTCACAAAATTGTTGAAATAAAGAAATATTTTCAGGGATTTAAATATTTAAATACGCTCTCAACAAAACTCAACGTACAAACATACATACATGGAGCACACACCAATACAACAAACAAAAATATACAATAAACAAACAACAAACATACATTCAAATGATTCAACACACATACATTCAGTAAACATAAACATACAACAAATATAAACATACAATAAACATAAACATGCAACAAACATAAACATACAACAAATATAAACATACAACAAACATAAACATACACCAAACATACATACAACACACATACATTTAACACTTACAAAGGAAACACACACAAATACAGGAAACATCCATACAATAAACATACATACAACAAACAGTAAACATACATACCACAAACAAACAACTAAACAGACACAGAACACACACATAAAGAAAACGCGCATAAATGCAACACACATACATATAACAAACACACATAACAAACATACATTCAACAAATAACATAAAAAAGACAACAATAAACAATACAGTTGGCAAAAGAACACTCACAAACAAAAAAAGTCTTTAAGAAAAAACATCAAACCATCAAAAAAATAACAATTTTACTATTTTCAGATGAAGAAGCTCCCCGGATATATCTAAACAACAAACAAACAAACAAACAAACAAACAATGGAACCTCCCTCCCCCCCAACCCAGACCAAACTCTGTGTTTCAACACAAGCTAAATTTTGAAGTGAAAGTTCGTCTGAAAAAAAGACGTATTTGTTCTTCCAAAAGTCAACCAGGTTGAAATGTGATATTTTTCAATTAAATTAGATTTCTTTGTAAATTTATATTTGTTAATTTAGTTAATTAAACCGTGTTTGAACTTAAATATTGTAAAATAGAAGAATTAAATATAGATAATTTAAAATTAGTTTTGAGTATGAATACAATATTTTGAACTTTTAAATTTTGAATCTAAGATTGAATTGAGAAAAGCCTAGAGTAGAAATATAATTAAAAAAGTGATTATAGTGAATATTAGAATATAGAAGGGAAAAAAGCAGAATGCTTAAAATTAAAAAGTTTCTAAACATACTTTGTGAATAAAAAATTTAAAGATGAAGAAATTAGAAAAAGAAATGATATTTGTGTTGAAAAAGGGAGAAAAAGAACTGATAACTCATTAAAAATTCTAATTTTATAATCCCTACATCATTAAAGCCTGATGGTGTAAAGTTTCTATTTATAAATGTTAAAGTTCTATACTTATAGACATCAGATTTAGATTGCAAAGATAAAAATATTAGAAAATTCTCGTTTGAGGCAAATAATCGTTTTTTTGAAGAGATTTGGAAAGATGACAGGAAAAAATTAGATTTGGGAGAAAAAAAACATGGGAAGATGATTTGAGAATGTCAAGGATGAGAAGATAAATAATTTGGGTTAATGGGAAGATGAATAGAGAGCAGAATATACCAAATGAAGGAAGAAAATGAAAAATGGTTTAAGAAAAAAAACCTTGAAAGTTGCCACAAACTCAAATTTTTGCATCCCTATACATTTGCATCTTGATGTAGTAAACCTTTGATATTTCAAACTTAGATTAATTGATTGAAATATCTAAGGTCTAATGCAAAGATATTTGGATTAGAAAATCAGAGTTTGTGGCAAACACTCTTTTATTTAAGAATTTAAAATGTCGAAAGTTTTTAAATTTCGACGAGGAATAAAAAGATGAAGAAAGATCGAAGATCCTGGGAAGTATTAGGTAAGTTGATGAGACGGGGGGGGAGTTGTATTGAATAAACTGGAAGATGAGTATACTCCTAAACCTGAAATTGATTGATCCTCAGCCCACAAGATTGGTGTGTAAGCTAGGAGTAATTGTAGGCCTTGATGAAATAATAATCCTTGTATACACACGAAACAACAAACCCCCTGGCGCTTAGCCCGGCGCCAATATAGATCCAACTATGGCGCCAAAATAGATTTTTGTCTAATATATGGCTCTTTGATTTCTGATATCACGTGTTCTAATGTTTTCATTCTTTTCTGACAACAGATGATCAAATAAATTTGTGTGTGCACAATAGCTCATAAAAGTTGCTCAAGCTGAGCTTTGTTTATATTCCTCCCGAAAACTGCAGTACATATTTTTATAAACAAACATACGGAGGTTCCTTGGTACCGGATACGTTTTCAACCTTACGCAAAATGCCATCAACTAATCATCTAACTTATTTCATTACTGCATCAAAAAACAAATTATTCCTTCTAGTGTATTCTGATAATTTTGCTGAATATTCGAAAGGTGCGACAAACTTCTAAATTACAAACTGTTGAAATTTAAAATCCTTAAATAAAAAATCCTTAATCACAAAATTCTGAAATACAAATCGAAGTATTATTATTTTTCATTGATTCTGCAAAGCTAGACTGCGAGACTGAGTGATACGGCTTGAATATATGAGGGACTGAGTGATGCGGCTAGAATATGTAAGGGACTGAGTGATACGGCTAGAATATGTAAGGGACTGAGTGATACGGCTAGAATATGTAAGGGACAGAGTGATACGGCTTGAATAAGTAAAGGACTGAGTGATACGGATAGAATATGTAAGGGACTGAGTGATACGGCTAGAATATGTAAGGGACTGAGTGATACGGCTAGAATATGTAAGGGACTGAGTGATACAGCTAGAATATGTAAGGGACTGAGTGATACGGCTAGAATATGTAAGGGACTGAGTGATACAGCTAGAATATGTAAGGGACTGAGTGATACGGCTTGAATATGTAAGGGACTGAAAGATACGGCTAGAATATGTAAGGGACTGAAAGATACGGCTAGAATATGTAAGGAACTGAGTGATACGGCTAGAATATGTAAGGGACTGAGTGATACGGCTAGAATATGTAAGGAACTGAGTGATACGGCTAGAATATGTAAGGGACTGAGTGATACGGCTAGAATATGTAAGGGACTGAGTGATACGGCTTGAATATGTAAGGGACTGAGTGATACGGCTTGAATATGTAAAGCGTAAGTGTCGTGACCATTCTAAAGTTTACACTTATCATGAATCATGCTGTAATTAATTTCATTTTTTTCGTAAATTAAAATTGGTTATTAGTATTATTACTTATCAGTTATGTACATTTATATAATCCTGTTTTAGACATTGCATGTTTTGTGTGAATTTTACAGGTTTATTTAAATTAAATCATTAATTTTTTCTCGTTCAGTTTATTATACGCGGCCCTTTGGTTGGTTGTATGAATAGTTTGTATATTAGGGTGCACCTAAAACACTTAGAACTATACACTCGTTGGATAAATAAATTTCTATGGTTGATTGTTTTAGTTTAAAGTAAAAAAAGTGAAAAGAAATAATATTTTATCTTGGACTTAAGAGAGATCTGATAAGGCCAGATCTAAAACATATATGCAAATTTGTTGCCCCCTAGTGCATGGTTTGAATGGTCTGAGGATGGAATGAATGAGTCTATTAGGGGTCGGCGCCAAACCAATCTTTGTGGTTCTAACCTTCGTTTCTTCTCTAATATAAGGATAATATATACGAAACCAAACTATAATAATTCGGTGATAAAACCTTTCTTAACACACATCATAAATTACTAGAAAACAGAACACAGATATTTAATATAATTAGCTTTCTTAACACACATCATATATTACTAGAAAACAGAACACAGATATTTAATATAATAAGCTTTCTATTGACTTATCCTGTTAAACCAAATTAAAGACATTTTTAATCTTACCCATTTAGACATATTTACTTTAAAAATGAGATTTTCATAACGACATAAAATTCCTTTGGTTTCTAGTGTCCTTATAATTAAGATTTTCTGTCATATTTTTAATAATTAATATGGACGTAAGAACAAACAGTAATTTTATAATCCCAATTTATTTGCAACCGAATAATAAAAAGCTTTGATAGCTCAAACTTTGACTATTTTTCTCAAACAAATAATGATTTGACATGTCAAAGGTCTACGGCATTAGATTGAAAAGATGACGGGAATAAAAAGTTAGAGTTTGAAGCGAGTAATCAGCTCAATTATTTCTAAGATTTTTGCTGGTCCCAAACTTTAACTCTGAAATATCTTTATAATTTTTCTGTCCGTCTTCCTCCTGTACACCTTGACACCTCTGTGCTAGCGCCTATAAAAGTATTTTAACTATACCAACGCTTCACTCTTCCTTCCTTCCTAATTTTTTAATTTCTTAATGGTTGAATACAAGGGGTGGATAATTAGTACTTAAATGAAGGTAGAAGGTATTCACCGCCAAATTTCGTGGCAATTTATAATTAAAAGAAGACATTTAGAACCAGGAAGACACATTATGTGTAAAATATGAGTTAGTAAACGAAACCAGACGGTGGAATATTATTTTCAAGCAGAGTCAGGCAGAAAACCATACATTTACTCATGCATGTAGTTATATCCTTCTAAACCTGATTCCAGGAGGTGCCAGGAGTTCTATAATCTAGATGGTGCTAGGAGTACATACTAGTATCTAGGAAGTGCTACGAGTACATACTAGTAGCTAGATGGTGCTAGGAGTACATAAGAGTATCTTGGTGGTGCTAGGAGTACATACTAGTAGCTAGGTGGTGCATGGAGTACATAATAGTAGCTATGTGGTTCGTGGAGTACATACTAGTATCTGGATGGTGCTAGGAGTCCATAATAGTATCTTGGTGGTGCTAGGAGTACATACTAGTAGCTAGGTGGTGCATGGAGTACATAATAGTAGCTAGGTAGTGCGTGAAGTACATACTAGTATCTAGGTAGTGCGTGGAGTACATACTAGTATCTAGATGGTGCTAGGAGTACATAATAGTATCTTGGTGATGCTAGGAGTACATACTAGTATCTAGGTAGTGGTAGGAGTACATACAAGTATCAAGGTAGGGCTAGGAGTACATACTAGTATCAAGGTAGTACTAGGAGTACATACTAGTATCTAGGAAGTGCTATGAGTACATACTAGTATCTAGGTTATACTAGCATCTAAGTGGTACTAGGAGTACATACTAGTATCTAGGTGGTGCTAGGAGTACATACTAGTATCTAGGTGGTGTTATGAGTACATACTAGTATCTAGGTTATACTAGTATCTAGGAAGTGCTATGAGTACATACTAGTATCTAGGTTATACTAGTATCTAGGTGGTACTAGGAGTACATACTAGTATCTAGGTTTTACTGTTAGTCGATGCCAGTATCTAAGTGGTGCTAAGTATCAAAGAGGGGATAGGTTAGTATAACAACCTATGCGAATGGGAGTAGGTTGGTAAATAACCCCTGAGAAGGGAGGGGAGGGGGGTGCAAATAACCCCTGAGAAGGGTAGTAGGTTGGTACTGGTACATAGCCCCTGAGAGGGGTGTGGAAGGTTGGCATATTAACCCCCTGAGTTGGGGGGGGGGGGGGAGGTTGGCATATTAACCCCTAGCTAGTGAAACCCAATAGAGTAGCAGTATAGACGGAAATACTAACGATCCTACCTCCATCATTAATCTCAATTATTTTCAATTTACCTGAGTAAGGTATCTCAGAACTACAGATCAACGGTATTCATTACGCTTTATCCCTAACAGATACGCTTAGCTTTATACGCTAATAGGTTTAATCAATCAGATACGCTTTAGATAAGGCAGATACGCAGAAAAATTGTCTTTTGTTTACGAATACGCAGATAAACTTATCTCTATAGTATACCAAAATAGACAGTTAAAGGAATTGAGTCTTTGCCACAAACAATAATTTTCTAATCCCCATATCTTAGCAACCTAGAGTAAACCTTTGATATTTCAAACGTAGATTATTTAATCCCTGAGAAATAATTAATCTTTGAAAAACGCAGATAAATACATGTATTTGCGTTGTACTATGTACTATACATGCAATAACAAAATTTATTATTGAATTAGAATGAACCGCATCATATTGGAAAATTTAAATTTTATGTTTTATTAAATTTAAATTCGAGCAAAAAAGTGCAATAAAGTTGAAATTACTTGTAATATTGCTATTAAATACCGGTGAGTGGATTAAAGGAATCTTGTAATGTTTTTGTTCTGAACCATGCTTTGTATTTGGTTTAAATTTATTAAGCCAATAAAGGATAAGAAGTAAATCTAACCAGAAACCAGGGATACTACATACAATGCAGTTAAGCCAGGTTTCTCTATAGAACAGATTTTATTTTTGCATACAATTCATCTAAACAATTTAACTATTTAACACAGTGCGGGGCTCAAATTAAACATATAGATTGCCAATACAAATTTTTGAGTTATGCAGGTTTGAAATTAGCATTCAATTCTAAAAATGTCTGGCGGTTATAGATCTAATTCATACAACTAAATTAATATTTATCATAAGTTTGTATGACAGAAAACTAAAATGTAAAATTTAAAACTGGTGTAACTGTAATCCAAAACAAATACAGTTTCTTACTAAGTTGGAACTGCTCACTGATTTCTCACTGAGTGCTAGCTGTAAAACAATTGCCGAGTGTAAAAACCCACACAGACACCGACATACAATCCTCACGATCCTATACATCCTGTCTAGCTATCTACCTTACTAAATTCATAGCTATCTACCTTACTAAATTCATAACTATCTACCTTACTAAATTCATAACTATCTACCTTACTTAATTCCTAGCTAGCTACCTTACTTAATTCCTAGCTAGCTACCTTACTTAAATCCTAGCTATCTACCTTACTAAATTCCTGGCTACCTAGCCTAATAACTTCATAGCTATCTAATTTACTAAATTCATAGCTATCTACCTAACTAAATTCATAGCTAGCTACCTTACTAATTCCATAGCTAGCTAGCTACCTCAAAAAATTCCCAGCTATCTAACTTACTAAATTCCTAGCTATCTATCTTGCTAAATTCCTAGCTATCTACCTTACTAAATGTCTAGCTATCTACATAGCTAACATCATAGCTAGCTACCTAACTTTTAGCTTTACAAAGTGCTGGTTAGTTAGCTAATAGCTACTTAGCTATAGCTGTAGGAAGTATCCTAGCTAATTAGCCACATAATTTGCTATCTACTTAGTTACGGAGCTACTGTGCAAGGAACGCATTTGTTGGTGAAAGGAATGAAAAAAATGGATTGGGTATAGAGTAGAGGAGAAAGGAGAAGGGACTGGTTGGAAGGAGAGAAAAGAGCGAAGGGACTGGTTGGAAGGAGAGTAAGGAGAGAATGAGCTGCCAGGCTGGAAGGAGAGAAAAGAGAGAAGGGACTGGTTGGAAGGAGAGTAAGGAGAGTATGGGGCCGCCTAGTTGAAAGGAGAGAATAGTGAGAAGAAGGGACTGGTTGGAAGGAGAGTAAGGAGAGTATGGGGCCGCCTAGTTGAAAGGAGAGAATAGTGAGAAGAAGGGACTGGTTGGAAGGAGAGTAAGGAGAGTATGGGGCCGCCTAGTTGAAAGGAGAGAATAGTGAGAAGAAGGGACTGGTTGGAAGGAGAGTAAGGAGAGTATGGGGCCGCCTAGTTGAAAGGAGAGAATAGTGAGAAGAAGGGACTGGTTGGAAGGAGAGTAAGGAGAGTATGGGGCCGCCTAGTTGAAAGGAGAGAATAGTGAGAAGAAGGGACTGGTTGGAAGGAGAGTAAGGAGAGTATGGGGCCGCCTAGTTGAAAGGAGAGAATAGTGAGAAGAAGGGACTGGTTGGAAGGAGAGTAAGGAGAGTATGGGGCCGCCTAGTTGAAAGGAGAGAATAGTGAGAAGAAGGGACTGGTTGGAAGGAGAGTAAGGAGAGTATGGGGCCGCCTAGTTGAAAGGAGAGAATAGTGAGAAGAAGGGACTGGTTGGAAGGAGAGTAAGGAGAGTATGGGGCCGCCTAGTTGAAAGAAGAGAATAGTGAGAAGAAGGGACTGGTTGGAAGGAGAGTAAGAACAGACTGGGCCGCCTGGTTGGAAGGAGAGAAAAGAGAGAAGGGACTGGTTGGAAGGAGAGTAAGGACAGAATGGGCCTCCTGGTTTGAAGGAGAGAAAAGAGAGAAGGGACTGGTTGGAAGGAGAGTAAGGACAGAATGGGCCTCCTGGTTGGAAGGAGAAAATAGTGAGAAGGGACTGGTTTAAAGGAGGGAAAAAGGACTGGTTGGAAGGATGGAGAAGAGGGCAAAGAGAATGGTTAGAAGGATTGAGAAGGGACTGCATGGTTGGAGGGTTTTACGAGAAGGATACGGGACTGGATGGAAAGGTTGAGGAGAGGGAGAAGGAGCTGGTTTGAAGGGTTGAGGGGAAGGAGAAGGGACTGGTTGGAAGAAGAGGAGATGGAAAAGGGACTGATTGTAACGGAGAAAAGGGGACTGGTTTGACGGAGGGAAATATGACTGGTTGGAAGGATGGAGTAGAGGGCGAAGAGACTGGTTGTAAAGAGGGAGAAGGGATTGGTTGGATGGAAAGATGAGAAAACTCCCGCCGGAGAAGGAACGGATTGGAATCCCGGGGAGTGAACACAATACACAATAAACACCAGGACGGAGCATTTCATTCTTTATACATCATTAATTGCATCTGGTGTCCCTCCCCTGTTACAAGGGGGCGTGGTCCTCCATACTGTTACAAGGGGGCGTTCCCACCATCCCGGGGCAGGATTCTTAGCCTCATCAAGTGAGAGATGAGAGCAAAAAGAGTAAAATTATTAGAGTTTTAGTTTTCTATATTTTTGACATAAATAAGACAAAACTTCCTTATAATGAAAAGAAAAAGGTTAAATAGGAAAAGTGAGATCAATTAAAGGGTAGAGATTAGAGGGTAATCGATTACAAAAAGTATATTGGGGAAAAATAGCTTTTAGAAAAGAAAAGGGGGGAATACAGGAGGGACTGGGGGAATAATCCAAACAATATGACGCAGGAGAAGATTAATATTTTTTCTTCTTTATTCCCGTTGATACTAGGAGACCGGAGCTAGCTGAACCCGTCCTAGAGTTGATATATTACTCCGTCCTGACAAATCATCTTCTTTGTCAAATATTTAATAAAAATCTATTTCCCAGATTTTCTTGTTTTGTTATTTCGACAAAGCAAAGCGGAAGTTGTCTTCAGCTTGACAGGGATGACAGGGGTTGACAAGATGGTTGGAGGGGTATTTAAGGCCTCTAGCGTAGTATTTGTCATAATCTGTCCTTCTAGATAATTTAGATGTAACGATTTAATTGTAGGAAATTACAAGTATTAACTTAAAACCTTTAGCATGAGCAGGGGAAGGTGTAAAATATTACAAACAATTAAAACTATTTCAATACTAGGCTTTCAGGGAGCTTCGTGCCCATCTTCCATTTTAATTGTGAACATTTTCTCTTTGTATACAATACATTGAAAATTTAATGAAAATTCAAGTTTGTTAGAGGCTAACTTTTTAAATTATCCATAAACCTTCCTTGGGGGTATAGGCAGAAAGCTAATCACTTTAGCTCTCGATCGCGACCCATGAAAGTTATGGGGGGAGACCAATATTACACCAGGGCAAGATATCTTATAATTTCTAAGAAAAAATGAGGAGCCCACGGAGGAAAAACTACGATGAAAGAATGAGAATGAGTTAAAGAAAATGTTAAGCAAAATTTGAAAAGGAGAAGAAAAAAGAGAAACATTAAAAAGATATGTTAAAGGGAGGGGTTGGGATTAATATGTTTGTATGCTGAAAGAGTATAGAGCAGAGTCTGTATTGATTTATATACCCGGAGAGAAGAGGAGCTGTGAACCCTAACCCTCTCTGGGAACTGAGTAAGGTTGAAGGTATTGGAGAAAAAAGTGAAATTATATGAATTGTTTAACATTATTTTGTTTTATAGTTTCCTCTTGAACAAATTTGTTTTGTTGAAACCAATCAAGACTTCCTCCGAACCATTAATAGTTTATTGTCGACCATTTGAGTTCTCACTCAAACACTTTTCACACAAAATTAGAGTTTATTAAAAATTCGGGCGTAACGTACTTGACTAAAAACGAGAGACTGGTTCCAAAGAAAATGAGTTTTTGCCACAAACTCTGATTTTCTATTCCCTATATCTTAGCAAACCAAATATTGTAGACGTTGATTTGAAACTATATGAATTCTTTTAGATCAAATAATCTAAGTTTAAAACATCAAAGATTTACACCATCAGATGGAAAAGTTTTAAGGAATTGGAAAATTTGAATTTTTAGCAAAAGATCAATTCCTTCACAATTATTTGCCAATATTTTTTGTTTCACAAACCAATTTTCGCAAAGATTTATTTGTAATAGTTTAGGTTTTCCTGGAAAACGGTTTTCAACAGAAACCCAAAGATTTTGCAAAAAGAATGCTAGGGTTATAAACAGGAACACTGTGAACTAGACTGAAGGATAAGGTAAAATCTAATCGACGATTCTGTTAGTACTTTGTGACCTCGTAGCTCCTCTAGATGGATCCCATGTCAGGCTGTGACATCCGTCTTGTGTTTACATTAGCGCCCAGAGCCCGAAATTTAAAAGAGTATCGTTGAACGAAACTCCCGAGTTTCCTTTTTGGGATCTTGGCAATTGTGTAGATTTTGATCTAAGAAATTTTAAAAAATGAAGAATATGAAGAAACTTAATAAAATAATATTTCACAACAAAAATATTGATATCCACAAAACTGCCTAACCCCATTCTTGAAACCCTGGTTTCAAAACTGGTTTTCATAACGAAACCCTGTCTTAAGTTTTGGGCTCTGAGACAGTACACTGCAGTACAAAATATGTGTACACTTCTAAAATAACTTTCTTTGCATTACATCCTTTGATGTTACCGTCATGCAATTTCTATTGGTTCAGAATAGACAACAAACACATGGCTGAACCCTGATTGGATCAGGTGCTAATGGACTCGGCATACAGGAGTGAGATGAAATTTACTTTTTGTTTCACGTGCCACACACTCAAATTATATAATCCCTATATCTTTGAGACATGAGGGTTTAACATTTGGATTTTTCAAACATAGAACATTTGATCAAACAGAATTGGGATTAAAAAATCAGAATATGTGGCAAAGACTCAGTTCCTTTGTGAGATATTGATAACATTCTTTTAATATTTAAAACAAAAAGTAAAAAATTCGAAATTCAATAGTTTGTATTTACAAACAAAATCTAGTTTTATCTATCACTTGAGAAAATTCTTTATGGGAAGTTTATTTTTTATTTTATCAAAGTTGGGAAATTTTCGTTGAACAATATTTCTCGGTTTTTTAAAGCCTCCCTTGTTGAATGGTGGATGGCTTGAAGAATGTTCCCCCGGGTTTGAATAGAATTGATATTGTTAAAGTTGTGGATAATTGATGGTTGTCACCCCGCCTATTCTCCTCGTGTCAAGAGAACAGATAAAAACCTGGAGAATAGATTAAATACTAAACTCTCAGCTAGCTCCGGCCTAGTCCTGGATACATATTCAGTTTAATTACAATCTTTACACTACGTTACCATCCTAGACACGGAGTAGGGGGGAACAGAGAAATTTCCCTTTTTTCGTTTTGTTTAAAAATTTTAAAACTTTGCAGACGTAATTTCAAGTGGTTTTCCATGTAAACAGTTACATCTTTGATTCACAACGGTACCGTTGAAACCTCTATTATAATGTTCCTACCACAAAACATAATAAATTCTGATAATATTGTTAATCTTTTTGTCATTTTTATGGAGAAAACATAATGGAAAATCATCAATTTTTAGCCTGAAAAACAAAGTTATATCATTCATCCTGGATAGAACAAAGGTTAAAAGGGTTCCATTGTGAGGAGATATGCAAAAATGAAAGGTAACTTAAAATTACGTCCACAGGGCCTTCACTTTTAATCATTAAAAAATAAAAACAAATACTAACAAATATTAAATCAAGAACAATCTGGTGAGAAAATAACTGTTGGGTTTTAAACGGTTGTGTTCGTTTTTAGAACGAAAATCAGGGTCATCGAGTATCATTATGATAATGGCCGGGGAGAGAGGGAGGAAGGGGAGGGAGATGTAGGTGGAGTAAATATATAAGCAGGCTGAATGTATGTGAGAGAGGGAGGAAGGGGAGGAGTGGATGGGGGGCGGGGAGGGGATGGGTTAATTTAAGGCCTCTAGCGTAGTATTTGTCATAATCTGTCCTTCTAGATAATTTAGATGTAACGATTTAATTGTAGGAAATTACAAGTATTAACTTAAAACCTTTAGCATGAGCAGGGGAAGGTGTAAAATATTACAAACAATTAAAACTATTTCAATACTAGGCTTTCAGGGAGCTTCGTGCCCATCTTCCATTTTAATTGTGAACATTTTCTCTTTGTATACAATACATTGAAAATTTAATGAAAATTCAAGTTTGTTAGAGGCTAACTTTTTAAATTATCCATAAACCTTCCTTGGGGGTATAGGCAGAAAGCTAATCACTTTAGCTCTCGATCGCGACCCATGAAAGTTATATCTGACGATCCTATCTCGAGAAATTGATTTACAACTTTGTCAAATTTATACGAAAATTAATATATGTACAATTTTGTATAAAAGTAGTGGGTTTAATAAGATCAAATTCAGCAAATATGCAACCAATCTGAAAACGATGATATCCCAGAGAAAGCTAATTGTAACTTAGGTTTACTCCAATTCTAATTTTATATTTGTTATTTCTATTTTTTATAGATTTAATTTATAATATTATTTATACGTCCGTATTGCTTGACCAGAAATTCCACCAATGGCAGTGCAGTAAAGCGGTCACGTGATACAGGCGGAGACACGTGACCAGTATATTGCTCTGCCATTGGTGATAGTTCTGGTCACGTGATTTAAGTTTAAGATTTTCTAAATTTTACATATATGAACTTTTGTATAATTTTAACACAGTTTTATATCAATTTCTCGAGACAGGAACATCAGATAAAACTTTCATGGGTGACGATCAAGAGCTAAAGTGATTAGCTTTCAGCCTATACCCCCTTTCATTTTTCCTTTACAGTCCCTTTAAATGTTTAATTTTTAAGAGATATCAATATTTACTGTTTAGAAGTCGTAGGAAAGAAATATTTACTTTCGAATTTTTGACATCTGCGTTGAACAGAGAATATTCTGAATTTGCGTAAAATACATGTAACGTCAGCTGAGTTGAGTTCACTCTGTACGCTCGCGTACACTCCCATTTTACGACAATTTGAACATGCAATTTCAGAGATATAAACACAGAGTTCTCTACCCTCAATGATCTGTCATTTGTTGGAAGGGTACCGTAGCAAATAGGGCATTCTCTTCTTTGCATGTAAGTCGATATTGGAAAAATATCATTTAATAAAAAAGGAAAATTAGAAGGAATGGTCGTGATGATATTCATGTATACACTTATAACGGAATGGAGTCTTTGCCACTAACTCAAATTTTCTAATCCCCATATCTATGAATTCTGATGGGGAATTTTAGGCTGTGTGTGTGTGGGGGGGAGAGCTATTTATCCCCCCCCCCCATGTATACTAGAGCTGTGTAGTGGATATCTAAGCTGTAAAATGAAATATGCAGAATATTGCTGGATTTTACAATAATCTGGCAGAGCGTGGTAAAATGGGAATATTTCCACTAAGTGGTGTAATAATGGTCCCCCGTGCCTAGGCTTCTACCCTGATCAGGACTAGAGATAATACGGTCCTCTCAACCAGGGGAATACTCCAGGGGGGGGGGGACTCCAGATAATAACCGGAGATTACTCTGGAATTTCCTAGATTGAGACCTAGGTCTGAAAACCGACATCGTCCTCGTAAAACCGCCAGGGTTCTCTTCACATCTTTTCTAGATTTCTTTAAACGTATCTTCTGAAGGGAACTGAATACTCGCCACAAACTCTAATTTGATATTTCAAACTTTGGCTCTGCGATTTTGCCCAATTCATAGTTTAAAAAATCAAAGGTTTACGACATTAGATTGCAAAGAAATAAAATTAGAATATTAGATGATATTTCTCAGTTTATTTCCCAATATTTCTCAGTTTATTTCCCAATTTTTCTCTTGTATTTCTCTAAAAATATTCGTCCCCCAAAAACCCCCCTGTCCCTGTATCCTATGAAAATTGTGTGGAGCCCCATAGTCCACAGTTTGCTCATATTTGCTCTGAAGTCCCTAAATCATCTTAAAGGGTTAAGAAGTTTTCACAAAGTCCCTTAAAACTGCTTTAGTCCCTTGAACCAGCCCTGAGTCCCTAATTACTCTGAATCTGCTCTGAAGTTCCTAGATCTTCTGAATCTGCTCTGAAATCCCTAAAACCTTTGAATCGGCTCTGAAGTCCCTAAATCCTCTGAATCTGCTCTGCAGTCCCCAAATCCTCTAAATCTACCCTGAAGTCCCTAAATCTCCTGAATCTGCCCTGATGTCCCTAAATTCTGAACCTACTGTAAAGTCCCTTAATTCTCTGAATCTGCTCTGCAGCCCCTAAATCCTCTGTTTATGGTTGAACCCCCTGACTAAACCCCTAAATCTCCTTAGAAGTCTAGAAGTCCCTAGAAGTTACTCTGAACCCTCTGAACTCTGAGTCCCTTGAACCTAAACTAAAGCCCAGCGAACTACTGCCCCTTGTGAAGAATTGAATGAAGAAGTGAAGGAACTGACAAACAGGGTAATAAATACCTTGTATCTATCCTGGATACAGAGTACAGGCTGCTACAAACCAAACCTTAAACTCAAATTGAGACATTAACTACAGATTCGGTGCAACTCAGATATAATAAGGTATTTATTTTTGAGATTCATAACTATTGCTTTTATCTTTAAAATAGATAAATATTGCTCAATGTTTGTATAAAATAGATAGACACTGCTCATGTATTAAATGGATTAATTGCTAACATGTATTGAATTATTGCTCATTTGCTCACATATATTGAAAAGATTAATATTGCTCACATATATTAAATAGCTTAATATTACTCACACATATCGAATTAATAGATTGCTCACATGTATTGATTAGATAAATATTGATCCTATGTATTGAATATGTTAATGTTGCTTACATATATTGAATAGATTAATATTGCTCATATGTATTAAATATATTCATATTGCTCATATATATCAAATTAGTAGATATTGCTTACATGCATTGATTAGATGAAGAGACAAGCAATATCCTGATTAAAATTTACCAGAACCGGAAGAGAAGCAATTATGGAAAGAATTGCGTAGGTATTAACACTGGTGATAAGTGTCTAAAGGAAGAAAACTTTCCTCTGCATTATATCAAACTTTTTAATATTCTTTACTAAAAAATATATTTGACCTTGTTAAAATGAAGTTATAAAAATAAAATAAACGTAAAATTTTTGTTGTCTTATTATTTTGAAAAATACACTCCCCTGTTTAAAGTGATAATTAGGTGTTCTGTTTTCTCTAGGATAGATTCGGAGCTAGGCACGAGCAGTTCAGATAATTTCCATGTTCTAACTCCCACCCAGAGCAATTCAAACCCGGCCTGAAAAGGTTTGGTATTTGTTTAATTTGTAATTAAAATTAAACAACTCGGGTGAAAATAAACATTTAATTATGTCACGAAATATATTTGATCTGTCTCCAGTGTTTAAATGACAGTTAGTTGACAGGTAAATCACTGGTTGCGCGCACCGTGACAATGCACAGAAGGGTTTACGCGCGTCACGTGACGGAAGTCTCGTCAATTTCTGACGTTTTCGGTAAACTCTATTATAATTTGTTTCAATTTGCCGACTTTTGACGTTACCCGAGGAGGCTTATTAACTTTTCAAACCCGTGCAAACTTGTTTTATTTATTAACTTTATATTAAGGGTAACATTTATTTTCACTGGAATTCAACGGCTGTCATTTTCAAAACATTTTTCCACAAAGAAAGAAAAACTGTCAAATAATGTTTGAAAGTTTGAGTTTAAAATCTTGTTTTGGATTCCACAGGTTGTTGAGAAAAAATCGGTGGCAAAAAAAACAACATTTCTACTATAGATGTCCTAATTTAGTTTATTTCCGTGGGCATAATAAAACAAATGCCCCGTAAAAAATTTTGCTATTTTCCAGATTTTCGTCACCCTGTATATTGAATTGAGATGTTAACAGCCTCTCTGTAGCCCCCACTATAGAATGAATTATGATTTTAGCAAATTTTACCCAAGCCCAGTTGCACATAAAAGGTTGGTTTGAATCGAGTGTAAGGTTGAGTGGAATATTTGAAAAATGGGTGGGTGTGAAAAGACGTTAGCAGCGGAAGCCACATTGTATGGTATCATGAAACTTGTATTTTGGGCTGGACCGGACCGAGGGGTGACAATAGGCATGGGGGAGGGCTGGTAGTAAAACCAGATTATATCATGAATCAGAATAGATGTACAAAAATACATACGAAGCATAATCCAACAAAAAAAACAAGACTATCCAGGTATGAATGATACCCTGAGGCATCCCTAGAAATCCTGAGATATCTAGGTATGAATGGTACTCTGCAATATCCCTAGAAATCCTGAGATATCTAGATATGAATGATACCCTGATACCCGGAGATATCTCTAGAAACCCTGAAATATAAAAGGTATGAATGGTACCGTAAGATATCCCTAGAAACCCTGAGATATCTAGGTATGAATAGGACCCGGAGACATCCCTAGAAACCCTGAGATATCTAGGTATGAACAGTACCCGGAGACATCTCTAGAAACCATGAGATATCTAGGTATGAACAGTACCCGGAGACATCCCTAGAAAACCTGAGATATCTAGGCATGAATAGTACCCGGAGACATCCCTAGAAACCCTGGAATATCTAGGCATGAATGATATCCTGAGACATCCAGAGAAACCCTGGTGTATCTGGGTATGAATGATAAACTGAGACATCACTATAAACCCTGAGATATCTAGGCATGAATGTTACCCGGATACATCCCTAGAAAACCTGATATATCTAGATATGAATGGTACACAGATACATCCTAAGAAACCTTGAGGTATCTAGGTATGAATGAAACACTGAGACATCACTATAATCCCTGAGATATCTAGGTATGAATTATACCCTGAGATATCTAGGTATGAACAGTACCCGGAGACATCTCTAGAAACCATGAGATTATGAGATTTGTTGAATGAGTTTCTGAGAAGTTTACAATATATCCCACAAACCCATTAGCGTCTTAATACAAGATTATGAATAAATTTAAGCAATTAAATATATCATTAGATTAGTACAGGGGGATTCATAAATCTGTGGAATATGAATAGTACATCAAATAATCTGATGTGTATTTGTCATAAGGCAAATTGTTTCTTTATTAGCTAGAAATTAATTCAAAATGGCTTCTGCTTTACCATTGGTGTGACTCATGTTCATTGGACTATTCAAAATCATAACTTGAGTCTAATAGTCCTTAATAATTTTAAGTAGAGTATAGTTCACTCCTAGCTTGATAAATCTAAAATAAAGTATCGTTCACCCCTAGCTTGATAAACTAGAGTAAAGTCTCGTTCGCTCCTAAATTAATAAACCTAAAACATCGTTCACTCCTAGCTTGATAAAACAGAGTAAAGTAACATTCACTCCAAGCTTTTTAAACCTGAGTAAAGTAGCGTTAACTCCTAGCTTGATAAACCTAAAGTAAAGTATCGTTCATTTCTAGCTTAAATAACTAGAGAACTAAATTGATAAACAAGAGTAGCTAATGTTCACTGGACTATTCAACATCATAACTTGAGTCTAACAGTCCTTAATAATTTCACCCTAGCTTGATAAAACAAAGTAAAGTATCGTTCACTCCTAGCTTGATAAACCATGGATTCGAGTATCGTCCATCCCTAGGTTTATCTGGTACAGATGTGATTTATGATAGGATCGGATAAAGCTGTTATAAATCTGGTCTCATATCATATAAAATCACAATATAAGGAATCCAGGAATGCGATAAGTTGGATAATACTTTATAACCCGGAGTAGGTTGAACCCTGGCACCTGCCGGTTTACAGGATAAACAAGAGTATTGTACTAGCTGGATAATTCCTCTTGTTAAAGGAGTAAATCAGGGAATAAAAGGAGCTGAACCTTCATCTGCTCAACCTTAGGTTCAAGATACAGCAGATCATATATTCAGAGAGATTCAATAAATATAAGACAAGATTAAAGACATTCAATGTTAGGATGCAAAACTAGGGTAGGAGTAGTTTGGTTGATTGAATTCGTATAAATATACCCCTGAACATTTTTAGACAATACAGTTACTAGTAGGAGTTCCCGGCGTTGACCAGGTTTATAGTATTATTCATAGTCATAGTTACTCCTACCGTTCACCCGCGCCTGGTAATCATGATTTTAGCCGAAGTGTCACCCCCGGGGTGCCCATGGCTTCCTATATTATAAAATTGCAGCTAATTTTGTCTAACCTTTTGGCCTGCTCTATCGTACATGTTAATATAAATATGAGCGAAGAGCTTCATTACATAGATAACAATTTTACTAGTTTAAAAAAATCATATCGAATTTTTTTTGTTAAAGAAAGAACAAGACTTAAACTCATTTCCTGGATACTACTACTACTGTGTTTAAGTATACCCTGAGTAGAATTCCTATAAATATACAAGTTGTAAAGTGAATTATGAACGGAGAAGGGATGTTGAGTCTACACAGACTATAATTATCCAGTGTTCAAGCCTTCAGAGAATTTATAGTTGTGAGATCAAAATATTATTATTGATATAAATGGATCTGTGGGGGAGGGGTTGCAATTACAAGAATTGTTCTCCTTGTATTTTATTGCTTCCTATATGGCCTTGTTTCTCAAGCCCCCCCCCCTCCTCCTGTTTTAACCGATATATTCTCCTCTCTGAACAGTTTGTACATCTGTATACTTGTCAATTAAACGTAAACACGGTTTAATAAATCATGGGAAAATGTTTAGCAGAAGCTGGACTAGGTTTTTCCGGTTAAACTTTACAGTTTTACAGGTTTAAAGTAATAATGGGGAGTAGGACTTGGTTTAGCTACAGGTATAAGTTTATAGGTAGTTCTAGACTTGATCAGTATAAAGGCGTGTTTCAAGGAAGATATCCCAGGAACCTCCATATCTTTGTTTTTATGAAAAGTGTACTGTAGTTTTTGCGGGAGTAAACAGTATTGGAAGGTTCTGAGTAAACAGTAGAAGAAGGTTCTGAGTAAACAGTATTTTAAGGTTATGAGTAAACAGTATTTAAAGGTTATGAGTAAACAGTATTGGCAGAATCAGAGTAAACAGTATAAGAAGTGTATGAGTAAACAGTATTGGAAGGTTCTGAGTAAACAGTATTTGAAGGTTACGAGTAAACAGTATTGGAAGATTATAAGTAAACAGTATTGGAAGAATCAGAGGCAACAGAGAAGTGTATGAGTAAACAGTATTGGAAGGTTCTGAGTAAACAGTATTTTAATGTTATGAGTAAACAGTATTTGAAGGTTATGAGTAAACAGTATTGAAAGAATCTGAGTAAACAGTATTAGAAGTGTATGAGTAAACAGTATTGGAAGAATCAGAGTAAACAGTATTGGAAGAATCAGAGTAAACAGTATTAGAAGGTTCTGAGTAAACAGTATTAGAAGGTTTTGAGTAAACAGTATTGGAATGTTCTGAGTAAACAGTATTAGAAGGTTCTGAGTAAACAGTATTGGAAGGTTCTGAGTAAAAAGTATTGTAAGTACAGGACAATGAAAAATGTGCTCGATGAGCCGAATAGTTGAAATTGGTACAATTAGTTACTAACAAGATACACCTTCATCTAGACTTCTTACTGAGGGGAGGGGAGGGGAGACAAATAGATATAAAGGAACATAAAAACAGACAGATAAATAGATAAATAGATAGATGATAGACACACTGATAGATTGACAGTTGGAAAGATGGACAGAGAAATAGATAATTTAAAAAACAGACAGACGGATATTTTGAAAATAGATAGATAGATAGATAGATAGATAGATAGATATACAGATAGATAGATAGATAGATAAATAGATAGATAGATAGATAGATAGATCTTGTAAGACCGGGTGTAATAGATTTCCCGGTGTTTTTACTATTTTCAATCCAATTAAAGGGTTCTCTCCGACTCCCAGACTCGGAAATATTACCTTAATATCTTTATCCGTCCAGCTCAGGGCAGGGATCATTATTCTTCTTATATAATTCATTTAGTTTCCTCTCTTCTCATTCTTCTGCAATAACATCAACACTTTTTCAACTGTACATCTAGTCAGATCATGATCAGGATTGTTTGTCAGGGTTTTAAAAGAAAAAGAAGAAAATACTGGATTTTGGGGATTTTGTCCAAATCGAGACTTAGAGTTTAAAGAAACCTGCTACTATTTACATTTTACATTTACCATTATTTTTCACAAAAATGTAATAATTTTTATTTTCTCTTGTTTCTTTATGATGTATTAACTTTTAAAAACTGAAAAACAACAATACCTTCATTTTATTTAATTCATTTAGCATAATTTTCCTATTTCCTCTAATTTATGAAACGCGGCGATATTTCTTTATTATTTTGTGCATTTTGTTGTTCTAGGTTTGGGAAGCAAACAATCATAGAAATGATTTATGATTAATCTTTATTCAAAGCTTCGTAATCGGCGAAGAACATTTTCGGTTTTTAGATTTCATTTCTTTACCTTTTTCGAGTTTGAAGTAATGTAGTGGCTTCAGTTAAATTTCTTGCCTTCGGAAAAAATATTTTTTTTTTGCAGATTTCGGCCTCGTCGCATACCTGGCGTATAATTATATTCAAATTCTACACAGACCGATCCATCATAGCTAAAATTTAGACTCCGTAGACTGTCAGCAGTCTTTCATCCGTACCGAACCTAGACCCTGATCCGTACCAAACCTGGACCTTGATCAGTACCAAACCTGGACCCTGATCCGTACCAAACCTGGACCCAGATCCGCACTAAACCTGGACCCTGATCCGTACCTAACCTATTTATCTAAACCTCGACACCCTGATCACTATAAACCTATACCCTGATCCATAATTAAAGCTAGACCATAATCCACAAAACCTAAACCCCAATCCATATAAACATGGACCTTCATCTGTCTAAGCCTTGATCCGTGTCCATTGTAAACTTGCTCCACGATCCAAACCAATTTTAATTTAAAAACCACTCAAAATCCTAAACAAACACTATACCGACACCAAACCTAGATAATGCTCAGAACCAGAACTGAACTGTATCTTGAACTCGGGCTAGATTTAAAGAATTCTCGCATTCAAATCACAAATGTTAATCACGCAATTGAATGATTGAGTGATGATTAGTAATCACGTGATCTATGAATAGAACTGATCAGATCTTAATAAATCAATTATAAGAAAGTTAAGTAACAGTAACATCCGGTAGCTATNGTAGTTGCCTAGGCGTGTACAGGAGGAGGGGGGGGGAATTAATCAAGTAGTGTGTAGACACAGCTCCAGGATACAATTAAACAGTTCTAAACCCTGCAGGGGGGTTCCAGGGCTCCTGGGTGGTTTGACGGATAATTCAATTACTCTGAAACGGGTTAAATTTGGCAAAATAGAGTTAATGAGTAGCACACAGTTTTTTATTCATTCTTTGTAGCTCTAGGGGTTCTCATCTGCTACTAGCTCTTTGATCTCCTCTATCACCGTATCTCTAGTTCTCATCAACTATTAGATATCTAGTTCTCATCTGCTAATATCTAGTTCTCATCTACTAATAGATCTCTAGTTCTCATCTGCTACTAGATCTCTAGTTCTCATCTGCTACTAGATCTCTAGTTCTCATCTGCTATTAGTTCTTTAGTCTCATCTGGTATTAGATCTCTAGTTCTCATCTGCTACTAGATCTCTAGTTCTCATATGCTAGTATATCTCTAGTTCGCATCTGCTACTATATATATCTTTAGTTCTCTTCTACTACAACTATATCTTTAGTTCTCATCTGCTATTAGTTCCTTAGTTCTCATCTGCTATTATATCTCTAGTTCTCCTCTGCTACTATATCTCTAGTTCTCATCTGCTATTAGTTCTTTAGTCTCATCTGGTATTAGATCTCTAGTTCTCATCTGCTACTGGATGCTTGAAATGTCTTGCAATTTATCAAACCAATCGAACAAAATAATTATCACATATTTATTGCTTCTGAATTGCATAATATTAATTAGAAAAATGTCATCTTAAAAAGTTACAAAGATTTTCATCTAGCCAACTCAAGAAAAGAATAATTTTTGATCAAAGATAAATTGAATTTGTTAGCTTTAAAGTCCAGGTTTCTTTTCCTTTAACTCAACTTTATCTATCTTAGCCTAGCTAAAGACTGGAACCGTGATCAATGGATGGATTGGGGATTTATTGAGAATTGAGTTCGGAGTTAATCCTAGGTTGAGGTTTAGGTTCGTGTTGGACCCGGAGTAGACGTGTGAGGTCCAGCACACAGCTCAGATGCCCCAAGAAACCTAATTTGGTTTGAAGAAAGATACGTGATGTTCTTGAAACCATCTCCGGGGTACAGATACAATAGGGTTGGATAATATATCAAAATATAAAAGAAATTAAAACCATGGTTTGGTTGAATCTAATATAATAATAATAAATACATATGAATAAAGAAAAAGAAAAAACTATGAATTAAAAAGATTTCTTGACTGAAGAATAATAAAGATTTAAGAGTACAAGCACTGATAACGAATGCTGTGTCGGGAAGAGGATAGAAGAGCTGGGTTGAGTAAGTTTGTGATAGGATGAGAAAGACAGAGTTAGAATAAGACAGCATGATTCAGAATAAAAATGGACAAGTAAGGATCAGTAAAAAATAAGTAAAAATAAGAAAGGATGAGTAAAAAAAGAATATACAAGGACAAGTAAGGATCAGTAAAAAATAAGTAAGAATAAGAAAGGATGAGTAAAAAAAGAATATACAAGGACAAGTAAGGATCAGTAAAAATAAATAAGAATAAGACAGGATGATTCAGAATAAAAATGGACAAGTAAGGATCAGTAAAGATAAATAAGAATAAGAAAGGATGTGTAAGAAAAGGCATAAATAAAGACAAGTAAGGATCAGTAAAAAATAAATAAGAATAAGGAAGGATGAGTAAGAAAAAGGATAAATAAAGACAAGTAAGGATCAGTAAAAAATAAAAAAGAATAAGGAAGGATGAGTAAGTAAAGAATATTCAAGGACAAGTAAGGATCAGTAAAAATAAATAAGAATAAGAAAGAATGAGTAAGAAAAAGGATATACAAGGACAAGTAAGGATCGGTAAAAAATAAGTAAGAATAAGAAAGGATGAGTAAAAAAGGATAAACAAGGACATGTAAGGATAGGAAAGGATGAACAAGGTCGGGATGAACAAAAGATGAAGGATATGACTAAACATGGATCACGTAAATTACAGATTAGAAAGAATGAGTAATTATGAGCAAGAATAAAGATTGAATCGGGTGGGCGGGGCCCCTTGTTAAATGGAGGGTCACTTATAATTACAACAACAGTCCCTGTTACAAGAGGTACTGTAA
Source organism: Eurytemora carolleeae (assembly GCF_000591075.1). Lineage (NCBI taxonomy): Eukaryota > Metazoa > Arthropoda > Copepoda > Calanoida > Temoridae > Eurytemora > Eurytemora carolleeae. The sequence continues at coordinate 437,465 of NW_019396132.1, read as the reverse complement.
AACTCAAGACATTATTTTCAATTATGGTTTTTTTGTGCGTATAATGGTGCCCCCTGGGGGCCCCTAGGGAGAACAGGTGAGATGTATAAATATATACAAACCCTTCCTACATCAGCTCCAGGATACAAGGTACCTCTATCCTTCATCAGCTCCAGGATACAAGGTACCTGTATCCTTCATCAGCTCCAGGATACAAGGTACCTGTATCCTTCATCAGCTCCAGGATACAAGGTACCTCTATCCTTCATCAGCTCCAGGATATAAGGTACCTGTATCCTTCATCAGCTCCAGGTTATAAGGTACCTGTATCCTTCATCAGCTTCAGGATACAAGGTACCTCTATCCTTCATCAGCTCCAGGATATAAGGTACCTGTATCCTTCATCAGCTCCAGGTTATAAGGTACCTGTATCAAAATTAATGGGATTGTAGAAAACGATGAAAATTGAATCTATAGATTACAGATTTTAGATACCTAAAGTGCAATGATGTTCAAACTATGTTCTCTGTAAAATAAAGGTTGGATGTATCCAACAATAGATTAAGACACTGAATAAAGAACTTGAATGAATACTTTCCAGCGTGTGAATCAAGACTGGATAAAATATAAAAAGCAGAAAATCCTTTCTTTCCCTAGGGGCGGAGTAAGTTTGCGTATCCTGGAGGAAGGATTAAGAACCTACTTCTCATCTTTCATCCTTTAATCCTCTCTATAATCCTTAAACATTATAAACTTATCTCTAGTTTGAAGAAAGAAAAGGAAATCTTCTATTTCAAGTTTCTCCGGATACTAAAAACCTTTTAGAAAAGTATAAATTCTTCTAAAACTGCAAAGAAAAATAACACTTGTCTTTGTATTTCTAAATATAGATTAATAACGTGATTTTTTCGGAATAATGAATTACAGATAAATCCACAGTGTTATAATTTGAGCTAATTATTAAAAACTATTCATAATAACTTGCCTTAAACTCAAATTTTCTAATCTCTACGTAGTTTCAACTTGATGGTGAAAACCTATAATATTCTAAACGTTTTCTATTCCATTCATAGTTTGAAATATCAGAGATATGCGACATAAGGTTTGTTAGGATATAAGGATTAAAATACTAGCGTATGACGCTTTAGTTAAAGTCAAGAGAGACAAACTCGAGATCTAGGATAGAAAAAAAGTGCTCTAGGATAGAATAAAAAGATTGGGTTCCATGGTAGGAGAAAATAATTGGATTCTAGGATAGAAGGCAAGGATAAAGTTCTAGGATACAAGAAACGTGTTCTAGGTTAAAAGAAAAGGATTAAGTTCTAGGATAGAATAAAAGGATTAAGTTCTAGGATCCTGATGAGAATAATATTTCTTGATCAAGACCAATATTATGCAATAATGAGCCTAAAACTTTTTGTATTTCTAACTGAAAAGATTGACGCTATTGTCTCCGCCTCCTGTTCTCAACCGCCACCGCCACTTCTCTCCACCATCGTTTGAATCTAATTATAAACTGGACCCGGAGAGCTCTTGTGTAAACAGTTAGAGCTATTTTGTAGCTCCCCGGCCACAATATATTTATAATTATTAATTACTTAATTAATATTTGTATATTAACTTGAGGCCAAATAAATTATTCGATTTGATTTGATTTGAAGAAGAGAATTAATTTCTAGGATAGAAGAAACAGATCGGGTTCTAGGATAGAAGCAGAAACAGATTGGGTTCTATGATAGAAGTAGAAACAGATTGGGTTCTAGGATAGAAGAAAAGGATTGATTTCTAGGATAGAAGCAGACACAGATTGGATTCTAGGAAAGAAGAAACAGATTGGGTTCTAGGATAGAAGAAACAGATTGGATTCTAGGATAGAAGACAAGAATTGGGTTCTAGGATAGAAGAAACAGATTGGGTTCTAGGATAGAAGAAACAGATTGGGTTCTAGGATAGAAGAAAAGGATTGATTTCTAGGATAGAAGCAGAAACAGATTGGATTCTAGGATAGAAGAAACAGATTGGGTTCTAGGATAGAAGAAATAGATTGGATTCTAGGATAAAAGAAAAGTATTGATTTCTAGGATAGAAGCAGAAACAGATTGGATTCTTGGAAAGAACAAACAGATTGGGTTCTTGGTTAGAAGAAACAGATACGGTTCTAGGATAGAAGAAAAGGATTGATTTCTAGGTTTGAAGCAGAAACAGATTGGATTCTATGATAGAAGAAAAGGATTGATTTCTAGGATTGAAGAAACAGATTGGATTCTAGGATAGAAGAAAAAAATTGAGTTCTAGGATAGAAGAAAAGGATTGAGTTCTAGGATAGCAGAAACATATTGGATTCTAGGATAGAAGAAAAGGATTGGGTTCTAGGATAGAAGAAAAGGATTGATTTCTAGGATAGCAGAAACAGATTGGATTCTGGGATAGAAGAAAAGGATTGGGTTCTAGGATAGAAGAAAAGGATTGATTTCTAGGATAGCAGAAGCATATTGGATTCTAGGATAGAAGAAAGGATTGGGTTCTAGGATAGAAGAAAAGTATTGATTTCTAGGATAGAAGAAAAGTATTGATTTCTAGGATAGCAGTAACAGATTGGATTCTGGGATAGCAGAAAAGGATTGATTTCTAGGATAGAAGAAAAGGATTGGATTCTAGGATAGAAGAAAAAAATTGAGTTCTAGGATAGAAGAAAAGGATTGAGTTCTAGGATAGCAGAAACATATTGGTTCTAGGATAGAAGAAAAGGATTGGGTTCTAGGATAGCAGAAACAGATTGGATTCTGGGATAGAAGAAAAGGATTGGGTTCTAGGATAGAAGAAAAGGATTAATTTCTAGGATAGCAGAAACATATTGGATTCTAGGATAGAAGAAAGGATTGGGTTCTAGGATAGAAGAAAAGTATTGATTTCTAGGATAGAAGAAAAGTATTGATTTCTAGGATAGCAGTAACAGATTGGATTCTGGGATAGCAGAAAAGGATTGATTTCTAGGATAGAAGAAAAGGATTGGATTCTAGGATAGAAGAAAAAAATTGAGTTCTAGGATAGAAGAAAAGGATTGAGTTCTAGGATAGCAGAAACATATTGGTTCTAGGATAGNGGAGGATCCTAGACAACAAGATGGAGGATCCTAGACAACAAGATGGAGGATTCTAGATAACAAGATAGAGGATCCTAGACAACAAGATGGAGGATCCTAGACAACAAGATAGAGGATCCTAGACAAAAAGATGAAGGATCCTAGACAAAAAATGGAGGATCCTAGACAACAAGGCGGAGGATCTGAGCTAAAAAGGTGGGAGATCCTAGATAACGAGATGGAGGATCCTAGATAAGAAGATGGAGGATCCTAGATAAGAAGATTGAGGATTCTAGATAACAAGATGAAGGATCCTAGACAACAGAATGGAGGATCCTAGATAACAAGATTGAGGATCCTAGATAACGAGATGGAGGATCCTAGATATACAAGATAGATGATCCTAGATAACAAGATGGAGGATCCTAGATAACAAGATAGAGGATCCTAGATAATAAGGTGGAGGATCCTAGACAACAAGATAGAGGATCCTAGATAATAAGGTGGAGGATCCTAGACAACAAGATAGAGGATCCTAGACAAAAAGATGAAGGATCATAGATAACAATATGGAGGATCCTAGACAACAAGATGGAGGATCCTAGATAGCAATATGGAGAATCCTAGATAACAAGATGGAGGATCCTACATAACAAGATTGAGGATCCTAGATAACAAGATGGAGGATCCTAGATAACAAGATTGAGGATCCTAGCTAACAAGATGGAGGATCCTAGATAACAAGATTGAGGATCCTAGAGAACAAGATTGAGGATCCGAGATAACAAGATGGAAGATCCTAAATAACAAGATGGAGGATCCTAGACAACAAGATGGAAGATCCTAGATAGCAAGATAGAGGATCCTAGACAACAAGATGGAAGATCCTAGACAACAAGATAGATGATCCTAGATAACAAGATGGAGGACCCTAAATAACAAGATGGAGGATCCTAGATATCAAGATAGAGGATCCTAGATAACAAGATGGATGATCGGTTTTATTAAATAAAATTAAGAAAAAAATACATTAAAAGATAAAAAAATCTAAAAAATCCCTCTGTTCTCCCGGGGTAATCGTAGAAAACAAATATTGGAAATATCCCATTTATTTGATGCTAGTATATAATATAGTATATATCCTGAATATTTGTAATATTTGATATTCTTTATATTTATTCCTTGTTTATGGAATATATTTCAGAGAAAACAGGGAAACCTTTCGTTTTTATTAACTTTTCCGCCTGATAACTTTACTACTACAGGGGTAAATAGGAATCCTGAAAATTTTTGGAATTTGTAGTTTTTACTCAATGTTATGTCCACTTACACTTAATAAGATTTATTTGGTTTGGTGTGCAAGGACGAATATATCTGACTAGGACGGAGTAACCTATTATCTCCAGCTGGTAGAGTAATACGGAGAATTGGTTTCGGAGCGGAGAATCAGAGAAACAGAGAAACCAGGATGATTTGTGGACTTGAGACCCAACCCATCAACAGATGGAGAAATTGGACAATTCGTCCCAGACCACGTCCCCTCAAACCTTCAGCCACGCCCCTCTCCGCCCCAGCATACTTTCCCACTTATTACCAGATAATTTCTCTTTACTGAAGTGACTGACAATGTTATTTTAGAAGACCTCTTATTTAAAGGGATTGTTCATATATGTTTGGTGGACAGTGTTAGAGTTATTAAAGGGAATGTAAGCGTAATTTCGAGTGACTCTTCATGTAAAGATGACAATGCCTGATTCACAACAGTACCCTTGAAGCCTTAATCTGTCAAAAATGTGGAAGATACCGTCTTTTTTGGGACTAAAAAAGTGTTTATTTCTGCGAGTTTCTCCGTTACTTCTTATAAGCAAGAAATGCGCAAGTCACTTATGCAGAAAAACTGAAAATGAAAATAAGCAGTTTTACCAAACAAAAACATGGATATTTATTTTATTCTGGATAAAGATTTATAGGGTACTTTTGTAAATCGGACATGGCCATCTTTGCATGGTGGGTCACTTGAGATTTCACTCACACTCAAATTAAGTAATGATGAATGGTTTCAAAAACTGAAATAATATCAGAGCAATCGTCATTATATATTTTAAGTTTTCAGATTTTCGGTTTCATCCTCTTTAATTGGACTAATGGGGTTACAGAATTTGATAAATATTTTTTTGTTACTTTATAAGGAAGATTTAAATTGGTAAGTACAAATTACTATTTTAACCTACACGTAAACAAAATTCTAAAATCTTTTTTTCTTCAGAATCAGAAACATCACATTTTGTGTTGTTTTTTGTTTTAAATTCAAACCTAAGGAAGGTACCCTTTAATAAAAAAAGTTTGAATATCTAGATTTATTCAGAAAATTCAGGATTTCCCTTTTCTACCGTTGATTTCCGTGATCGCAGAATATTTCAAATATAAAAGTCAATAATAAGTTTAAAAATATCATGAATCTTCGAATAAATTTTTTATGTTAGAATTTATCTTTTTAAAGATATGTTTTCGGTTTGATCATGCTAATTCTTGATTTCTTATCCCAGCCTAGGTTTAACTCCATATCCTGGGTTTAATTAAATCTCCTGGGTTTCGCTACATCTCTGTCTGGTCAAAATTTATCCCTAAGAAATGAGAAGAAAATCATGTAGTTCTCCTCTCAACAGTAATAGTTTAATGAGAGCTAATGAATGATAAAATGATCAGGTTGAAACTAATGATGCTTCTCTGTCTCCAGGTTCTAATTACTACAGGTTGGGATTGAATGAGTCTGTTTGTTTAGGGGCTGGTTGGGGAGGGTGGGTCGGGTGGATAATAAAGGTAAACGGTGGGTGTNCGCCAGGAGATGAGACTTTAAACCTGCCGTCAGCTTTATATACCCTAAACCAACTGTATCCGAACCCTGTCTACTTTTTTATCTTGAAAATAATAAAAAAACACAAATATATTTTTAAGGTTTAAGGTGCACAGTGTACAGTGTGTACCTGCTGGGTTTAAAACTAATTCTTTAGAAAAGACAAGGTCAGGTGCTTTATCTTCGGAGATGATCAGTGTCAATTAGAGAACCTGGATACACTACAAACCTTGTACTCTGACACAATAACTATACTGTCAACCTTACCTTCACTTAAACATAAACTAATTCTATAGTTCTCCGTCCTACGTTGATGCCTTAGTAATCTGTCCCTCATCGATACTGTAGTTCTCCGTCCTCCATTGAGTCATTAGTTCTCCGTCCTACGTTGATGCCTTAGTTATCCGACCTTCATTGATTCTGTAGTTCTCCGTCCTCCATCGATTCTTTAGTTCTCCGTCCTTCATTGATTCTTTAATTCTCCGACCTACATTGATTCTTAAGTTCTTTGTTCTACATTGAGTCTTTAGTTCTCCGTCCTACATTGATTCTTTAGTTCTCCGTCCTACATTTATTCTTTAGTTCTCCGTCCTACATTGATTCTTTAGTTCTCCGTCCTACATTTATTCTTTAGTTCTCCGTCCTACATTTATTCTTTAGATCTCCGTCTTACATTGATTCTTTAGTTCTCCGTCCTACATTAATTTTTTAGTTCTCAGCCCTACATTGATTCTTAAGTTTTCCGTCGTACATTGATTCGTGAGTTCTCCGTCCTACATTGATTCTATATATCTACGTCCTGCATTGATTCTTAAGTTCTCCGATTACATTGATTCTTTAGTTCTCCGTCCTACATTGATTCTTTAGTTCTCCGCCCTACATTGATTCTATATATCTACGTCCTGCATTGATTCTTTAGTTCTCCATGCTGAATGCATTTAATGTTTAGTTCTTCAGCACACATGGAGTTTTTAGGGTTCCGGTTATAATTTAATATGTATTACTCCTAGCTGTACACTTCACATAATCGTTCTTTAAATTCTTTAATTTTTGTCAAGTTATTCCTACAGTTTTCTGCCTTACTTAACATTGCAAAGTTTTGGGAGAAGAAGAGGAGAAATGACGTAAATTAGCCCATTTATCCGTATTGTACATAGAACACATATTATACACACTTTATGCACTATAATCATTGTGTAAATGAAGATATAGATCCCCCTTCACTTACGCCCCCTCCCCTCATCATCTCCCCCCTCCCAGCCTCTGCTTCATAGTGATATTGCACCAATTTCCCTCCCCCAGTAAATAGCAATCCT
>NW_019396132.1:331018-430191 GCF_000591075.1 Eurytemora carolleeae | reverse complement strand
CCTCCCTCCCCCTTCCCCTGGTCAATATTCTTCTAATCGGATCCCATATACGCTGGACACTTTATACTTAGTAGGTAGTAAGTATATTCCACCTAATGTAAAAACAAGAAAACTAGAAAATGAAGACGACAATAAAGCAATACTTAAGTTTATTTGATATTGTTACACAGTTAATAGTTTTACTTAATACTTGCTACATCACTCATTAAGTAAAATAAGTCTGTTTGAACCGCAAAATTAGACTACTTAAAGTCATAACCTGAGTCAAAAAGTCGTCTTCCTATTCTAGAAATTACTGATTTCCTCTGTATTTTCATAAATTTTAAACATATACATGGGTTCTATACCTTCCTTGGTTCTATACACTGAAACAATTATGCTACTAGTACAGCTTTGTGACCTTGAAGGGTTCCTCATTGTTATGATTTACGCACAAGTTTGAGAAAATCTACGATTACGTATTAGAAATTTAAGATTATTTTTCCTTTCAAAAGCGCTTTAATAAGAGAAGCTACACTGTAAACTTCGGTTCATTCCAAGTACCAGGCCGACTTTTAATCAGCTGTACAGTACAATTAAGTACCAGGCCGACTTTTAATCAGCTGTACAGTACAATTAAGTACGATTACAGATCATGTAAGGCAAGTGAATTATCCCCTTCCAGTAAGATTTATGTTGCTTTGATTGAACACATTAAGGATTTCAATCTTACCTGAAGTTTACTTTACTTAAACGGGAGAATAAGAAAAGTATAATTGTTGTTTTAGAAAATGGAAATAGCGTGAAGCAATGAATATCAGGCTTGTTGGATATGTTTGATTGTGGTGATATTTATTATTCTGTTTGGAGTTGAAAAGGAAAAATAATATTTTGTTTCTGGTTTGGTTTACACTGAGTGTTCTTCATCAAATATGTAGATGAGCTATATTTGATCTAATGACTATAGTTCAAATACTACGGATCACGATAAATACTACAGATCATGATAAATCGCTCGAAATTGTTGAACACCCCATCATGTTTACTTTAAAGTTTTGATAATGGTCTCAAAGACTTGTTTCTACTAAATCCGTTCTCCAAACTAAAATTGAAAATCATGAGAAAAGGAATTGAGTCTTTGCCACAAACTCGAATTTCTTATCCATATATCTTTGCAACCTGATATATCAAACTTATATTATGTGATCTAACATAATTCATAGCTAAAAATATCTAAGGTCTGCTACATTGGATTGAAAAGATATTTGGATTAGAAAATCCGTGTTTGATAATATTTCGTAATTTGAAAAAAAAGACCTTTAAAAAAAATTTAAAAAAAATTATATACAAAACAGGTATAATATAACGAGATTATTAAAATAAAAAGAGGAGCGTACATTTTGTGCATCAGAAAAAAATGGACTATCTTTAGAACTGACTCTATAAAACAATTTAAGAAATAATGAGATATGAAAAAGGCTGAAAAAAGGGTTAAAAGTTTACAAGGTTTCAAGGTTTTGAACGGTTTCAATCCATCCCTCAATAACTCGCTAATTATGTAGACGAAACCACTACTGTAGGTATAATTGAACACTGGTACAGCTAAATACCACAAAATGAAAAACTTTTCAGTTTTTGCGCGCAAACCTCAAACTTTCTCATTTATTTTCATTTAGCGAGCCGGGCAATCAATCAATCCTTGTCTTATAAACATTTTGATAAATTGATCAGTCCTCGGCAAAATAAAGACATTTCTACAAAACACCATGATTAATTCCAGCAGTAATAATTATGGTTATAAATTACATTATTACACACATTTACATAAGCTATACGCAAATCCTTTTTTCCCTTCCCCCTTCAATCCTCCCCTTCTGCCAGTAAGCTCTTAATACAGAGGGAGCCCTAGTTTACAATCCATTCATTTTCTCTTTTAACCCTTCCTTTTAAACCTATTTTTTACACTATATATTGTGTACGTTTTACCAGGCTTCGGGTTCAGATTAAAAGATAAGAGGAGAACCTGGTCTTCAGACTTCAATTAGCAGTCTTCAACTAATCTCTAAGTAAAGAGTAAAGACTGAAACCAAGTGGGTTTAAAGACTCGTAAAACAAGGAGTAAAGGACAATTAGTTGTCTAAACCTCTCAGTCCTGACATATCAATAGGAGCCCGGAGAACCTGTCATGTCGGTCCGTCCTGAACCCCTTCTCTAGGTAGGCAACCAAACAGTGAGTATCAGAGAGCTGTAACTAATATTTATACAAGTGTATGGTTAAGCACTTTGTGCAGAAGAAGTTAAGTCAGTAAATAAAAATTTACCAAGTTCTATCCAAAGAAGGTTTCAAATCAACCTGGAATTGGATGGACATTGCTTTGAAGGTGTGATTAGAATTCCAAGTTCCGAAATTGTCAGATTCGGTGATGGGCAAGATAAAAGAAAATCAAAACATATAAACTCATCTCCTTAGCCACAGCAATCTTCCCTTAGACTGTCCTAAGATATTTTGTTAAACTTACAACTGTACTACATTTGATAACATCTATAACTCGTAGAAAGTATGAGCGCAAAGTACTGGTATAGAGCTCAAAAGGAAAACAAATGACAAAACAAATAAAATTGAAATTTTTGCTCTCCTCGAACTTCCAGCTCCGTGGTTCACTTTACACCTGTAAATACAGTTTGAATAGATTTCCCATGTTTTAGTGTTTTCATTGATACCCGGAGAAGTTAAACATGTATCCTGTCTTCCCTTTGTTCTTTCCAGTCTATTCATTTAGTTTCCTGAGTATATTTGAAGAGCTTTGTTCTTTACCCAAAAATCTGTTAGTTTGTGTCTAACTAGTTGTTGTATATATGTATATATAGTTGTCCTGTTTCCACATATGTATATATTGTACTAGTTGTAAAACTGTCTAGCTCCCCCCTCCTGAACTTCCCATGCCCCCCCTTGTTGTAAAACTTCTTTTTAACAATATTTTCTGGATAATTTGCTAGACCTGGCATCTTGGCTTCTCTACGTCTCTGCTCCAAACCTAGTTGGCATCCGTCCCGGCAGATAAAATTCCTTTTAGATGGATACAATCCGTCCTAGAGTAGCAGGGATGCAATCCGTTCTAGAGTAGCAGAGATACAATCCGTTCAAGAGTAGCAGAGATACAATCCGCCATAGAGTAGCTGAGATACAATCCGTTCTACAATAGCAGAGATACATTCCGTCTTAGAGTAGTAGAAATATAATCCAACCTAGAGTAGCTGAGATACAATCCGTTTTACAGTAGCAGAGATACATTCCGTCTTAGAGTAGTAGAGATATCATCCGACCTAGAGTAGCAGAGTTACAATCCGTCTCATAGGACCAGAGATACAACCTGTCCTAGTTTAGCAGAGATACAATCCATCCTGAATTAGTAGGGATACAATTCATTCTTAAGTAGTAGGGATACAATCGATCCAGAAGTAGTATTGATACAATACATCCCAGAATACCTGGGATACAAACCATTCAGAAGTAGTGAGTAGCGATGCAATCCATCCCGGATGAATAGGGATGCAATCCAACCTGGAGTAATGAGTAGGGATGCAATTTATTCTGGAGTAGTTGTAGGGATACATTCTATCCTGGAGTAGTGAGTAGAAATACAACCCATTTTGGAGTAGTTAGTAGGAATGCAATTTATCCTGGAGTAGTGAGTAGGGATACAATTCATCCTGGAGTATTTAGCAGGGATACAATCCATCCTGGAGTAGTTAGTAGGGATACAATCCATCCCGGAGGGGTTAGTAAGGATACAATCTATCCTGGGGTAGAGAGTAGGGATATAATCCATCCTGGAGTATTTAGTAGGGATACAATCCATCCTTCAGTATTTTTTTATTTCTCCATTTTATTTCATCTATTCCAGTCTTTTAACTATTAATATATCCTTTCAGAAAAAATTGTGTCAGCAAATGTTGAGAAAGCTCCAAATGCTTTGAACTGTCTAAAAGGCATTTTATAACTAATTTTTAAACCCTGAACAAATGGAAAATGTTTAAGTTTATGTTTGTATCCTGGATAACCTCGAGAAAAGAAAGAAATAGTTTGAATTTGTCAGGTTACAGCTCAGAAGCCTGGCGGTCAGTTTATTTTGTCCGCTAACATTTCAACAATCCCCCTGGAAACCTATCTCTGGGTAAACTAAACTTCATTATTTGTCAGGTTTCAACAAACAACATCTTGAACTAGAAGTATTATTTGAGTTTAGAATAAATTCAACTACAGCTCATATGTTCAAAAGATTCTATAGGTTCAAATCTATCTTTAGATTCAGAATTATACCAAGTTTTAAACAATTATTAGGTTCAAATCTATCTTTAGATTCCAAGTTTTAAACAATTATTAGGCTCAGATCTATTTCTAGATTTAGAATTATATCCAAGTTTCAAACAATTATCAGGTTTAGATCCATCTCTAGATTAAGAATTATTTCAAACTAGGTTCAAAAATATCTCTAGATTCAGAGTTATCATCAGGTTTCAGTCGATTTTCAGGTTCAGAAGTAACTATCAAAAATCAAAGATCCCCGTTTTCTTAACAAACTTTATCATATTTAAGTTTAAACTACCCCTTTATGCATTTCAGAGCCTAATTTTCATTGCTCTTACTTATTCTCATTCCCCGAACTCATGCTTCAATACTCTCTTTACCCCCCAAATTCCCCTAATCCCCCTCCCCCTCCTATTATCGCGTATTTGAATATATCCAGTGTTTAATGGAGGCACAATGTCTGAATTCCTGCTTCCGAGTGTAATATAGGGGAACATTGAAAAAGGTTGAGAAATGATGAGAATGAACGGAAAAGAGCAGTGGAATGAAAAGAGATATGAGAGAATGAAGAAGATAAGAGGGTGGAGAAAGAATGGAAAAAGAAAAGAAAAGATGAAAAATGGGAAAACAACACTTTTATTCCACGACAGTTGTGTTTCAAGTAGAGTCATCATATATAATACTTAAAATTACGTTAGAAATCATACATATGACTGAGTTACATTCCAGTGTAGGCCATGAATAATCAAGTATTGAGCCTTGTTCTCAAACTATCAATAGGCTTAAATTCTGAATAGGTTTGAACAATTCAAACCTGATTCTTCATGCAACCAGGTTTCCTAGTTTCAGGGATACTCTCACATTAACTTAAACTTAAAGGGACTGTAAGCGTAGTTTCAAGTAACCCTCCATGCAAAGATGGTAATGCCCGATTAACAACTGCACCCTTGAAACATTTATCTGATAAAAAATGTTGAAGAAATCGTCGTTTTTCTAACTCAAAAAGTGTTTATTTCTTAGAGCTTATCTACTGTGCAAGAAACTTCGCAGAGAAAGCACAAATGAAAATAAACAATTAAAAAAAACACTGATATCTATTTCATACTTTATCAGAAAAAGGTTTCCAGAGTCACTTACAATTAGGCTTACAGTCCCTTTAAACCATTCTATAAAAGCTTTTCACATTCACTAATCCACCATTTAATAACGATTTGTTTCAGATGAAAATACTTCAAATTTTTAGTTGAAATACTTTTGGTTTGATTAAGGACTTCGTAAAGTTCTAATTTTACAATTCAAGTACAGAAAAGGCGACGAACGGGATCCACAAGGATACAAAAATACAAGGATACAAAAATAGAAGGATACAAAAATACAAGGATACAAAAATACAAGAGTACGAAAATACCAGGATACATGGATACAAGGATACAAAAATACGAAGATACCAGGATACAAGTAAACGATGCTAAAAGGATGCAAGGATGCAAGAATACAAGAACATATGGGATACAAGGATACAAGGATACAAGGATACAAGGATAAAAGGGAACAAGGATACAAGGATACAAGGATACAAGGATACAATGATACAAGGATACAAGGATACTAGGATACAAGGATACAAGGATACAAGGGTACAAGGATACAAGGATACAAGGATACAAGGATACAAGGATACAAGGATACAAGGATACAAGGGTACAAGGATACAAGGATACAAGGATACAAGCATACAAGGATACAAGGATACAAGGATACAAAGATACAAGGATACAAGGATACAAGGATTCAAGGATACAAGGATAAATGGATCCAAGGTTACAAGGATACAAAGATTCAATAATACAAGGATACAAGGATATATGGATACACGGATACAAAGTTCAATGATACAAGGATATAACAACACTTGGGCACAAGATACACAAGGATACAAGAATGCTAGGATTTAAAGATACTAGGATACAAAGATGGTAGGATGCTAGAATTCTAGGATACAAGGATGGATAAGTATAGATGAATTGTAGTGAATGAGCGTTATACTGATCCTGAATAGATCGGAACCAACCAATATTCACACCTTGTCTTCAGCTTTTATATATAAATACAATATGTTGGGTTCAGCTGGAGGGGAAGGGGAGGTGGGGGAGGGNGATTGAGTGGGTATTGGGGGAAAATTATTCAATAATAAAGATTAAAGATATTTATGAGTTTTCTGGTATTTGTAAACAATGTCTAGAATGGAGATTATGCCGGCAGTCCAGGAGCCTGGTCTAGATTCTCCGATAGGGTTTAATACCAGGGAGCAATGAATACGGATTGGATTTAGGCTGGATCCAGGCTATATGGTTTGGATCAGAGGAGAAAGGATTGAATAAAGGGAATTAGGATTAAGTAAGAGAAGAAGGGTTGGATTGAGAAAATATTGTTTGATCATGTATGAGAAGTACGATTGAGAGAAGTACGGTTTGATTAAAGGGACTGTTAAGGAAAAATGAAAGGGGTATAGGTTGATACCTAAGCACTCCTAAAGTACTAAGGTTATAGCCTAAACCCCCTTCCATTTTCTCTTAACAGTCCCTTTAAGGGAGTGAGTTGGGTCTGTAGAAGAAGGTTTTTATCAAAGAAAAGTAGAGTCAGACCAAGGGAAACCAGGCTGGATCAAAAGGAGAAGGTGGATTAAAGGGAGTGACCGGAAATGTATGTTAGTTGAACTGAGATTGCAATATTATTGAGAAATGTTTTAGGTTTCATTTGAGACCTATCAGACGTTTTTACATTGCATATTTGTTCAGCAAAAAGCACAAATTTAATCTTTAAAATCCTCATTGATTGTATATTTTGGAGGGATGATTTTGAGAATCGGTTTTATAAAACTTATTCAAAAACGACGAAGAAAAATGTAACAAAAGTTCTACATTAAAATAATTAGATGTTTAGGACAATATTATTTATTTGATATTTGTCAATAAATCAATGTTAGAATCAATTGTTTCTTTTTCATCATTATATTGATTTTCTTATTCTTTATGAATTTTTTCGCAGATTTCTTCAAATTCTTCAGATGTTGTCTTTTCATTAAAAATTCCAGGAAATCTACAAAAAAAATGGTTTTCAGCATTGAAACATTACTGAACCAATATCTAAATAAGATTACTTCTTTTCAACGAGTTAATTTTTATTTTCTCAACCTGTTTCTAAACAACTAATTAGTTTACTGTCGAATTTTTTGTTACTTTTGTCGTGGTCGTCTTTGAATAATTTAAACAAAACCGACTCTTAAAATTATCCCTCCAAAATGGACAATCTATGAGGATTTTAAAGATTAAATTTGCGCCCTTGCTGAACAAATAAGGACATTAATAACGTCTGATAGGTTTTAAATGACTCCTAAAAAAATTCTCAATAATACTGCAATCCCAGTTCAACTACCATATATTACCGGTCACTCCCTTTAAGGGTTGATTAGCTAAATCAGGTCATTAATATAAGAGCTTTGATGATAACTAGATCAAGAAAAGTGTCAATAACTAGATCAAGAGAAGTGATAATAAATAGATCAAGAGAAGTGATAATAAATAGATCAAGAAAAGGTTGGATTTATTCATAGGATCCAAATCTTGATCATGGGAATAGTTCAGACTAACGGTTTGTTTAAAGGGAGTGTTCGCGAAAAATGAAAGGGGGTATAGGCTTACTGCGATAAAAAAGCGCTTTTGATCGCTACTAATCTTACTTCTATCTGTTGCGTCTATAAGGAGAAAATTGTTAAAGACGTCTCATACCGAAGAGCGTAGCGCCCATACAAATTGAGGAAGTTGGAACATACGACTTAGCCGTAAAAAAATCAAATTAATATCAAACAAATCATTCAGATATTACAACCTATAGTCATCGATTATCTTTCGCCACATTTGTATATATTTAATATTTCATACTAGTTTTGATTTTGTTTTTTAAAATAATATTTAGCTTACAACTTGTTTTCGAACATTCCTGGAAAATATGAAAATGTCGTCTTCATTACCAAAAATCCTCGAAACAGGAATAAACGTTTGTATAAGTAACTCTCAGATCATAACAATTAAAACATATTATGAAAAATCAACTATATATAAATGTGGCGAAAGATAATCGATGACTGTAGGTTGTAATATCTGAATGATTTGTTTGATATTAATTTGATTTTTTACGGTCTAAGTCGTATGTTCCAACTTCCTCAATTTGTATGGGCGCTACGCTCTTCGGTATGAGACGTCTTTAACAATTTTCTCCTTATAGACGCAACAGATAGAAGTAAGATTAGTAGCGATCAAAAGCGCTTTTTATCGCATTAAGCCTATACCCCCTTTCATTTTTCGCGAACACTCCCTTTAAGGATGAAGGATTGGTACAAAAGAGGTTATTTATTAGTACCAAGGAATGGAATCAAGAATGTGGATCAAGGTTGTGGTGACGACAGTTTGTTTGACAGTTTGACCCCTGCAAGCAGCTGTTCTCCTGTCAACCTAGACCTGGACCTGGAGTAGCACAGCTGCAGGAGAGAACTGTTTATTTGTTTACAATATCCGGGCTTTATTATACACAGAGAGTATTCATAGCAAACTTAGATCTCAAGGTATAAACAAACATACGGAGAATTCTCTTGATTTGATGAGAAGTTTATCTTCCGCCCCTATAGGTTTGAGAATGGTTAATGTATGAGGATTTGAGACCCCCCTGTGGTATTTGAGACCCCCTGAGATGGAGTGAGAAAGGTTTCCTGTGGAGTTTAACAGATAACATCAGGATATTTGGATCCTGGTAAAACACTTTCCTTTGTCTGATCATGAAGCTCCGGGTTCTAAAACCCAACCTAATCCTTTAAAATACATATTTAAACGGTTTTAGGAGAAACTTTTTAATTTGTTCTACATATATACACAGAAAGGGGGAGGGGGGGGGGGGCTAAGAAGGGATCAATTGAACTCAATAGGTTTAATATTGTTTATCCATGTGTGAATCTCACAAACAATTAAAAACTTTGAAAATAAAAAAAATAATATCCGCTAAAAAACTACGAGAGTAAAATATAAATGAAATACAAGAATCATCTGATTTTAAAGAATAATTAAAAAAACTATGAAACTCTTTGTAACGACAAGGTTGAGGAAACCAAAGTTTATACACCGTTTAGTCCTGCATTGTATGAAGTGGGACGGATATCGGTAAAAGTCGAAACTTCTCTCCGACAATAAATATTCAGTGTTGTGTGTATGGGGTGGGACGGATATTGGTAGAAGTTAGACCCTACAACACCAGTATATATGTTCTATTTGCCCTAATTTGGTTACTTTTATTGCCTAGAAAATGAGAGGGGGGAGTATTGGGAAGGGAGGGGGGAGGGGGGACTTTTACAGCTTTTTATACACTTCTCATGCGATCCGTTTCCGATTACCAACTGGTAGAGAATACAATACATATACAGAATACAATACTATATACATAATAAAATACTATATACAGAATACAATACTATATACAGAATACAATATTACTTACAGAATACAATATTACTTACAGAATACAATCCTATATACAGAATACAATACTATATACAGAATACAATACTATATACAGAACACAATACTATATACAGAATACAAGAGTATATACAGAATACAATAATATATACAGAATACAATACTATATACAGAATACATTACTTTATACAGAGAACAATGCTAAATACAGATTACAATATTACATGCAGAATACAATACTATATACAGAACACAATACTATTTACAGAATACAATACTATATACAGAATACAATATTACTTACAGAACACAATACTATATACAGAATACAATATTATATACAGAATACAATACTATATACAGAATACATTATTATATACAGATAACAATACTATATACAGAATAAAATACAATACATAAAATACAACATTATTAGGATAGAATATTGTAAACAGCAAACAGTGCTATGTAATGAAAATACAATATTAAGTACAAAATTAAATATGATATGCGAAATAGAAAATAACATATTATACGCAGGTTCAGCCGTTAATAACTTTAAAGAATTAAAAAACGCAAATATAAGTGCCATGCAATGAAATATTTAGCAAACAATACTGATAAAGGAATTGAGTCTTTGCAACAAACTCTGATTTTCTGATCCCTATATCTTTAGATTCCAATGTCGTAAACTTTTGATATTTCAAACTATGAGTTCTGTTGGATCAAATAATATAAGTTTGAAATATCAAAAGTTTCTTAAAGGCATTATCCCAAGAGTACTTCCCATTTTGGAAGTTGCCACTGCATTGTCACTTGGAAAGTCGCCCTTGGGAAAATGCCTTTGGGAAACTACCTAACACCTTTGTTATTTGTCTCTATTCCAACAGTGCTTTACGCGGATGTAAAGAGAGTTTGTTCACGAACAGATTATTATGAACAAAAACTTAAGAGAAATAAAATAATTTTTGTTCTATCAGTAAAGTGTCTGGGTCAGGGTTGTGAGGAGGAAATACAAAACGTCGGTTTAAAATATTTTCTCTAGTTTATATGTCAGGATTGAGGACTGAAGAGGAAGTGTGGTTAGGTCAAGCGTCTTTTTTCCCCTCATGTGTGTTTCAAATTAACTAAAATTTGCTTTCAACCCCCCCCCCCTTTTTTTTTTCCCCCCCCTTCTCCCCCTCCTCCGACACAAAATATATATACCGTGCATTTCCCCCTGCTAAAAATCTTTTAAAACTTTCCATAGGATGAAAATGTATAAAACTGGACAGTAGATTGGGGGGTAGGGGGGAAGGGGGGGAGGATAGGGAATAGAAAA
The DNA here is from genome assembly GCF_000591075.1 of Eurytemora carolleeae. Taxonomy (NCBI): domain Eukaryota; kingdom Metazoa; phylum Arthropoda; class Copepoda; order Calanoida; family Temoridae; genus Eurytemora; species Eurytemora carolleeae. Next base: position 419,057 of record NW_019396132.1, on the reverse strand, counting down.
GCTTTTACAGATTTTTCAGGAGATAAGCATGTTGTACATTTATGAATAGCTGGCTTCCTAATTTCTCTTTAGGTTTACAAGGTTCATACATTTAACTAGGTAAAGGGAGTAGGTTAGCACTGTATTTAACTAGGTAAAGGGAGTAGGTTAGCACTGTATTTAACTAGGTAAAGGGAGTAGGTTAGCACTGTATTTAACTAGGTAAAGGGAATAGGTTAGCACTGTATTTAATTAGGTAAAGGGAATAGGTTAGCACTGTATTTAACTAGGTAAAGGGAGTAGGTTAGCACTGTATTTAACTAGGTAAAGGAAATAGGTTAGCACTGTATTTAACTAGGTAAAGGGAATAGGTTTGCACTGTATTTAATTAGGTAAAGGGAATAGGTTAGCACTGTATTTAACTAGGTAAAGGGAGTAGGTCAGCACTGTATTTAATTAGGTAAAGGGAGTAGGTCAGCACTGTATTTAACTAGGTAAAGGGAGTAGGTTAGCACTGTATTTAACTAGGTAAAGGGAGTAGGTTAGCACTGTATTTAATTAGGTAAAGGGAGAAGGTTAGCACTGTATTTAACTAGGTAAAGGGAGTAGTTTGGCACTGTATTTAACTAGGTAAAGGGAGTAGGTTAATACTGTATTTAACTTGGTAAAGGGAGTAGTTTAGCACTGTATTTAACTAGGTAAAGGGAGTAGGTTAGCACTGTATTTAACTAGGTAAAAGGAGTAGGTTAATACTGTATTTAACTTGGTAAAGGGAGTAGTTTAGCACTGTCTTTAACTAGGTAAAGGGAGTAGGTTAGCAACTGTATTTAACGCTTTAACGCCAAAATACGCATAGAATACTGGAAAAACCTGTTTTTTTCTGCATACATTTTTGCCTTATATCTACATTTTTTTAATGATTCATTCTATTAAATTTTCTGATTAGTTCTTTAAATGTAAATTTAGAGCTATACCAATATAATGTTGGACACCCTGTATATGAGGTATAGGTCAGATTTTATCTGAGAAACAGGGTGTACCAAAAAGCATTAGAATCTAATTCATTCTTCAATTTTCGCCTAATTCATTCTTAAATCGGATAATACTATAATTTGCATAATAAATTTCCTAATTCGCTGAATTCCAATGTTTGTTGGGGCACCCTGTATTTCATCCTATCCAATCACTATAGTGTATGTACTTGTATGTACAGTGTATACCTGTAATATTTCTGTGTGAATTGTAAATTAAATCCTCGGGCCAATATGTTTGTGGTTTTCATCTAATTATTTTTAAATTAGATTTTTCCTTGTTTGGCTGCAGTAGGTTTGGAGGATAAGGCAGTAGGTTTGGAGGATAAGGCAGTAGGTTTGGAGGATAAGGCAGTAGGTTTGGAGGATAAGGCAGAAGGTTTGGAGGATAAGAAAACCGAAAAACAAACTCATTTTGCAACTACAGAACTCTGAGCAGGAAATTTAAAAGAGTTGAATGAAACTACAGAGTCTCTTTTTTGAAAGATTTGTGTGCATCAAGAAATAAAGAAAATAAAGAGAGAATAAAAAACTAAACACATAAAAAATATTTCTTTAAAAATATATTGATATCTACAGCCTTACCCCATTTGTGAAACCCGGTTTTCGATACTGGGTTTAATGACGATACCCTGACTTAAGTTCTTAGTTCAATTTGTAAACAAGGTGTAGAGAGACTTGAAAACATTGCAAAAATCTATTTCCTGAGATTGCACTTTCAGATTATTTATGATGATGAAATTCTAAAAATTGATTTATTCTTTTCATTCCTCCCAGTCCCACGTTTATTTACTTAAAGTACACATCAGTACGTTCATCTGTAAGTACTTTATATCCGTTGTTTATAATTATTTATTTTTGTGGTTTTCAGTATAATTTCTATTCAGATTTATCCACGCTTTAAACTTCTAAATCAAGATGCGTAACATGTATTATTCGTTATTGTTTAATTGAACAATAAATTCATAGACCTAGATGTACTTTGTGTACTAGACCTATATGTACTTTGTGTACTAGACCTAGATGTACTTTGTGTACTAGACCTAGATGTACTTTGTGTACTAGACCTAGATGTACTTTGTGTACTAGACCTAGTTGTACTTTGTGTACTAGACCTAGATGTACTTGTGTACTGTCTGAAAAGAGTCAGATAAATGATTCATAGCAGTACACTTTTCTTTAAATGAGAAACAATATGAAATGTTTCAAACTTAGATTATTAAACCTAACATAATTCATAGTTTGAAATAAGGTCTTCTACATTGAGTTGCAAAGCTATAGGAATTAGAAAATCAGAGTTGTTGACAAAAACTAAAACCAAAGAGAATAGAATATATATTAGAGGGGAATTTAGGGAATGTTTCGGTATGAACTTTTTCAGTCCCTTTCAGCCTGAAAGGGAGTTCAAAGTGTACAAATCATGAAAATGTTCACAAATTATATGCAGTAGAGTACATTAATACAGTATGTTCCCTAGACTATCTATTTCAATTTCGAATCTTTTAAAGCTGTTAAATAAACTTTAATATAATGAATTAGGTGAATAAAAGACATCATTTGATTTATCATCGTTTGTAAAGTGAAAGGCATACAGTTTATGTGAAATGATCATTGGTCAATTATGAAACCAGCCTATTTCATAATTTGGTTTTCTTTTAATATTAATTCTAGATTTTCTATAAAATTATGTTCCAGGGCCCAAAAGGTTATATAGCATAAATATGTGAAGTACACCTGCAGTATGGAAACAGTACAATAAAATGGCCGTTTTACACTTTTTTCAAGTAAATTCCCCTCTAATATATATTCTATACTCTTTGACTAAAACTTTAAAACTTAGTTTTGTTAAATTTCCAACTCTATGTCACGTAAAGTTTGGTTTTCCCTGGTAGCTTTTTTAGATTCCATTTTCCTTATTTTATTCTTCAAGCTTTTCAGTGGATTTAATGTGCTTAAAGGGACTGTACGCGTAATTTATAGTGACCCTTTATGCAAAGATGACATTTCCCGATTCAGAACGGCAATCAAATCAAATATAATTGATTATACTTTTGATCAAATACAATTGATTATACTTTTGATAACTGATTATTTTTTAACTGTAGTTTCTCTTCAAAAGTAACTGACGCATTTTTACTGCAGGAAAATTATCAGAACTTAGAAAACCTATAAAATTATCAGAACCTAGAAAACCTATAAAATTATCAGAACCTAGAAAACCTGTAAAATTATCAGAACCTAGAAAATCAACAAAATCTTTCAAATTGTTGATTTATCTAATGGTTATGAGGTGTTGAATTTACGCTTACAGTCCCTTGCAAAATAGGCCTATATGCGTAGATTCTATTTTGGCCATAAACTGAAAGTACAAATAGTTACAAGGAAATTTTCAATGCGTTTATATTTTTAAGGAAAACGCCATGAGAAACTCGGTTTGATGTAATATAATGAGAAATACTGTATGCCCGGCCTGTCTCCTTACCTGATTTAAGACCATATGCCTGATTTCCTGTTTTACCTTTATTCAATTACCGATATATCATTATTGATTGATTAGAACCAGAACCATACAGAGGGGGTGCAAGAGATACAGGAACCTAGAGCATACAGGGGATACTGGAGATACAGGAACCTAGAGCATACAGGGGATACCGGAGATACTGGAACCTAGAGCATACAGGGCGTACTGGAGATACAGGAACCTAGAGCATTCAGGGTATACCATAGATACAGGAACCTAGAGCATACAGGGCGTACTGGAGATACAGGAACCTAGAGCATACAGTGGTACAATAGATAAAGGAACATAGAGCATACAGGGGGTACCGGTGATACAGGGGATACAGAAATACAGGAGATACAGGGATCTAGAGGATACAAGGGATACCGGAAATACAGGAACGTACAGCATACAGGGGTACAAGAGATACAGGGACATAGAGCATACAAGGGGTACCGCAGATACAGGAACCTAGAGCATACAGAAGATACAGGAGATACAGGGATCTAGAGCATACAGGGGATACCGGAGATACAGGAATCTAGAGCATACAGGGGATACCGGAGATACAGGGATCTAGAGCATACAAGGGGTACAAGAGATACAGGAATCTAGAGCATACAGGGGAAACCGGAGATACAGGAATCTAGAGCATACAAGGGATACCGGAGATACAGGAATCTAGAGCTTACATGGGATACCGGAGATACAGGAATCTAGAGTATACAGGGGATACCGGAGATACAGGAATCTATAGCTTGCAGGGGGTAAAAGAGATACAATAACCTAGAGCATATAGGGGGTACAGGAGATACAGGGGGTACAAGAGGTACAATAACCTAGAGCATATAGGGGGTACAAGAGATACAGGGGATACAGAAGATACAGAAGATACAGGGACCTAGAGCATACAGGGGATAAATTATGTTTTTAAATATTTTTTCCTTAAATACCTATTTTTGTATTTTTTGTTACATTTTAAAAATAATTACTTACTTACTTCATTACCAGAAATTCAGGGAGCTAGAATACAGAGCATTGGATACTGGAGATACAGGAGATACATGAAGACAGTATACATTCAACAGATATAAATAAACACAACAATACCCAGAAGAAATGTCGCAGATATTAGAAATATTCATTATCATTTACAAACTTAAATGGCCCTGTGCCGTTCATTGAACTTGTATCATTTTAATGTGTATAAAACAACTAGCCACTTGCAAAGAGTTTTTAACACATTAAAATTATTATTTCGTTTCCTTAAACCTTGAAATGTAACGAAAAAAACTTTTGAAAACATTAAATGCATAAAGGGTTCTGAGATTAATTAATCCAGATATTTGAAATTTTAATATTTAGCGAATTTTGTAATATTTTTTCAAGTAATCTCTCATTGAAGCAAGATCTAGAAAATTAGAACTGCATAAATATCTCATTTCAAAGCGAGTGTTTTCTTATTGTTTCCTTTAAAGAGTCTCGGAAAGGACTTACAATTTCACAAAGTTTATTAAAATCCAAGAATAAAATCTTGGACACCAAACCTTGAAGTACAGTGATACCCACACAAAACTAAACTCCTGAAAGTGAACTACTGCGGGCCACTAAGATTTTCATTTTCCTTTTTTATGTTTTTTTTTTTTAAATGAGAAGTCAACTTATTGTGGTTTGGACCAAATTTTGGATTATTAAACTCCAGAAAGCTATAATGTTTGTTATGACATCATATCACGCCATGTTTTTTTTTCTCGTTTTTTTCCTAAGGTTTTGTTTTGTCTGACCTAATTCCCATGGTGATACTATAAACAAATACGGGTCAACGGTTTAACTACTTTAAATATTCACATGTGTGTTAGGAGCGGGAGGGGTGGCTGCTCACAGGGTTTTGGAGTGCTCCCAGGATTTTGAAGTTGCTCCCAGGATTTTGAAGTTGCTCCCAGGATTTTGGAGTAAAATGTGAAAATTTATCCGACCTTTTATGAAAAGTCCTTTAAAAAGGGAACTTTAAAAAGGGAACTTTAAAATCGAAAATTGAAAGAAGGGTCTGCTGCCCCTTTTTTACTGTCTTTGTTAAGATATTTGCAGAAAAAAATTGCAAATTTCAGTCCAAGTAGTCTGTGGCGATCATATAATGTTGATTAGCCAAAATGTATAATTAATAATGGGTAAAAAATAGGTTCTAAAGTTAAGACTCACTGAACTTTAAATCTCTTGTTTACTGATACTGGGTTAAAGATTCACGCCGACAAACTATGTAGAGCTAAACAGTAAACATGTAGACCAGATTTGTATTGGGATGAAAACGAAAGTATTTGTATCTATAAAATGTGCATTAATTTAATTCATTTGATATAATTTTTCAAGATAGTTTGATTTTCGAGATAGTTAACATTTGAAATCATTTTATAAACCAGAAATAAATAGTAATAAATAAAGATATAAAATATCTGCAAAAATTATTTCTAAAATGAAATATTACAGTTCAGCTACATATATATCAATTTTATAAAGAATATTGTTTTGATTAGTTTTACATATTTTATGTTTTAGAAAGCTTCCTGAGACACCAATAATATCAAGATCTTCACATTTGCCAAGATACAAATCTTTGGAATTCAATCTTAACAACTTTCTACTTAAACTATTTACAGTGTGTCACGCTGGTTGTGTACAAGATGCAGCATGCAGGTTCTAGGTTCATCGCTACTGGATGCAGCATGCAGGTTTTAGGGATATTGGATGCAGCATGCAGGTTTTAGGGATATTGGATGCAGCATTCAGGTTTTAGGGATATTGGATGCAGCATGAAGGTTCTAGGGATATTGGATGCAGCATTCAGGTTTTAGGGATATTGGAGGCAGCATGCAGGTTTTAGGGATATTGGATGCAGCATGCAGGTTTTAGGGATATTGGATGCAGCATGCAGGTTTTAGGGATATTAGATGCAGCATGCAGGTTTTAGGGACATTGGATGCAGCATGCAGGTTTTAGGGACATTGGATGCAGCATGAAGGTTCTAGGGATATTGGATGCAGCATTAAGGTTTTAGGGATATTGGATGCAGCATGCAGGTTTTAGGGATATTGGATGCAGCATGCAGGTTCTAGGGATATTGGATGCAGCATACAGTTTTTAGGGATATTGGAATCAGCATGCAAGTTGATAGATTCTAGATGAAGCATGATTCATGAAGGTTGCAGGTTCATAGATTCAAGATGCAGCATGAAGGTTTACAGATTCAAAATACAACATGCAGGTTGCAGGTTAATGGATACTGTATGCAGCAAACTGCATGCAGGTTCATGGATACTGTATGCAGCAAACTGCATGCAGGTTCATGGATACTGTATGCAGCAAACTGCATGCAGGTTAATGGATACTGTATGCAGCAAACTGCATGCAGATTCAGTTAAATGGATGCAGAGTGCAGATTATTTATGAAAGAGACTGCATGCAGGTTTTTGGACACTGGATCAGGAAAGGAAAAGAATTGAGTCGTTGCCACAAACTCTGATTTTCTAATCACTATATCTTTGGAACCAAATGTTACCGACCTTAGATATTTCAAACTATGAATTCTGTTAGATCTAATTATCTGAGTTTGAAATATCAAAGGTTTACAACATCGAGTTCTAAAGATATTGAGGGAATGAAAATCAAAAAAGTATTCAACATTGCAATATGTTTTCTTGTAAAAAATATATTCTTATCTTGTTTAATGTCATGTATTAAAACTCCCCCCTTGAACCTCGTAGTATGTATTATCTCATTTTTAAATTTTCTATAATTTTGATTACGGCAGAAACGCCTCAGTAAACAGACATGAAATATTTTACAGCTTGATGATAACAATTATATATAAATAATTTTTAATTATGAATAACATTTATGTGAATTATCAAACTACTGCTGATTCCAGTTCTTGAAAAGTGTTTTATTTTTTCTCCTTCTCTGATCCATTTCACGCATACTCCTAATATATACTTCTCTTCTGATCCTTCTATTTCTCCTGATTCATCTTTCTCTTCTGATCCTTCTTTCTCTACAGATACACGTCTCGTTCATGATGAAAACTTCGTCCCCAGTACATTTCTTGCCCTTGATCCATCCTTCTTTCCTGATCCATTCTTCTCTCATGATCCTTCCTTCTCTCCTGATCCATCCTTCTCTCCTGATCCATCCTTCTCTCATGATCCATCCTTCTCTCATGATCCATCCTACTCTCCTGATCTAATCTTCTCTCCTGATCCATCCTTCTCTTCTGATCAATCCTTCTTTTCTGATCCATCCTTCCCTCTTGATCTTTCCTTCTCTCCTGAAACATCCTTATCTCGTGATGCATCCTTCTCTTCTGATCTATCCTTCCCTCCTGATCTTTCCATCTCTCCTAAATCATCCATCTCTCCTGATGCATCCTTTTCTCCTGATCCATCCTTTTCTCCTGATCCATCCTGGTATCCATATCCATCCTTCTCTCCTGATCCATCCTTCTCTCCTGATCCATCCTTCTCTCCTGATCCATACTTCTCTCCTAGTTAAACCTTTTCTCCTGATCCCTCCTTCCCCATGATCCATCCTTTTCTCCTTATCCATCTTTCTCTTCTTATCCATCCTTCCTTCTCTCCTGATCCGTCTTTCTCTCCTTATCCATCCTTCTCTCATGATCTATTCTTCTCTCCTGATCCATTTTTCTCTCTATTGATCCATCCTTCCTTCCAGATCCATCCCTTTCTCCTTATCCTCCCTTCTCTCCTGATACATTCTCTCCTGATCCTTCCTTCTATCCTGGTCTATTCTTCTTTACTGATTCATTCTTTTCTCCTAATCCTTCCTTCTCTCCTGATCCATCCTTCTCTCCTGATACATCCTTCTTTCCTGATCAATCCTTCTTTCCTGATCAATCCTTCTTTCCTGATCAATCCTTCTTTCCTGATCCATCCTTCTCTCATGATCAATCCGTCTCTTCGTCCATCCATCTTTCTGATCCAGGCTTTCTCTCTTGGTTCATCCAGATAAACTTTCTATTTATAAACAATTAAATATACAGTTTAATCGGTTGATTCCAAGTTTTTAAGGAAGCAAAATACAAAATTTTTTTTCAGGACCGAAATGATTTTGTAAATATGATTGCATATTGTATCGTTTTATTGTAATTTAAGTTCAAAATTAGTTTCAAATTAGACATGTTGAGATTTCAACATACATTTCTTTATAATTTGTATCAAAGCTGTTAATATATTTAGACTAAACTAAACAATGACTTACGCAGAATCTGCGTAATTTCATAAACCAACTAGGTCACCGAAAGCTGACCACGAAACCCACCATTCATTTGCGTATCCTGTAGTTTCTATGGTTTGCGGATTGGTTCTATGGTTTGCGGGAAACCCAAAATATTGCAAGGTCGGGTTTTGAAGTTGAGCACCTGGTTTAATGTATGAGCTCTGCAGGTGGGGGAGGGGGGCGTAACCCGACCTAACCAATCACAACTCTCTTCTCTCTCTCCCGTCTTTCCCCCACACATCTAACCGCAAAACGCAGTATACGAGAGTAATCTCTTTCTCGTGGATTTTTCTCCTAAATCCGAACCTAGAGTTAACAGAGCTCCGGAGCCTCCAATTCCCAGGGATTTAAGCATAAAAGCAGAGAAGAGACATGGTTTAAAATCATGTAATTTCAACTGTATTAGCTCATAAAGATCGGGTAGGATATAGCGGGCTGTGGTAGGGCGTTGGATCGGTCAATGAATAGTTTGAGGACGTGACCCGTCCCGTCCTTCTCTTCCAGCCGCTGCGGTCCAGTTTCGTGATGTAGAGTGGCCAACTTGGCTTCCCACTCTTCCTGGGCAATGTGAGTGCGGGTAGCCGCCACCGTACCGTACCGTCAGGAAATACTAGGGCTGTGGCCACGGCTCCCCGCACCGCCCATAATGGTGGCCGGGGCGGGGGCAGAGCGTCACCACAACCTTACCACCGTGGCCGAGTGCGGCCTGCCGCCCAGCACCAACATCAGTGCTCACCTTCTCACCACAGAGTGATAGTCATGGTCAGGAATATCGAGCTGTGAAATATATACTACTAGGCCCCCCTAGACTAGGCCTACATTCACGACCCTTAGTTTACTATTGTCAAAAACTTGTGGTTTCTCTGAAACCATCCCAACCAGAAATATAGACCCGGAGCTGAAACCAAACCTGATCTTGAAACTTGTACTCAGGTTGTACCAGGATGCTGCACAGTGCAGCCCAACCCTCCTTTAACATGTTCCCCTTCGGACACACCTCCCAACATTCCAACCCCGCCCACATCCCTCAACACGGGGATATGTTCCATAATCCCCATCATCATCATCATCATCAACATCATCCCAACCCTCCACAACAAACCGAGGCTCCTCCTAAACCTAGATTTCTCTTCAAAATGCCGCGTGTAGTTCCAAATCAAAAAGAAAAATTTGATTCCGATGAATTTCTAAAAAGACATTCAAGGGAAGGCGAGGTAAATAGTTCAACGTAGTTTTATCATATTTTCTCTTATCAACATTTCGTAATCATGTCAATTCTAAACCGCAAAACAAAAGAAAAATAACAATTACAAATTACGATGTAAACTGTCAAAAAAAAATGTGGATTGATTAGCGCTGAAAATTGTGGAAAGGGTTGGGTGGCGGCAAAATGGTTTGTTAATAATAGGAACTGGTTTTGCTTCTGGTTAGGTTGGTTGGACCAAAGTGTTAATCCTGGGTTTGGTTCTTGGTTTTTAGGTTGTGTGGGGGAGGGGGGGGGGAAGTTTATAAATTGTAGGTTATTGGTTAAACTAACTTCTAATTTCATTAGTTAAAACAATGCAGGGTGTGGGAGGGGGGAACAGTATTAATAATTATAATTAAGTTTCTATTGATTAGTTGATTGATAATTAAAGATGTTTAACTGTTGAGTACGTTGATGAAGATTTAACTGTATCCTGGGAATACCCTGGCATAAGAAATCTATTCAAATCCTTCCAACTTCCATCCTTATCTTAATCTGATATACAGAGATACAAACTCAATCTTACGAGTCTTACAGTTAATATAAATATAGTTTATTTCTTCAAAGAATTTGAGTCTTTGCCACAAACTTAAATTTTCTAATCTCTTTATCTTATCAACCTGATGGTGTAAACCTTTAATATTTTAACTTGATTCTTTGATCTAACAGAATTCATAGTATGAAATATCTAAGGTTTACGAAATTGGGTTGCAAAGATATTGGAATTAGAAAATGTAAGTTTGTGGCAAAGACTGAATTCTTCAGTAAACATAGTAGAACTATTTATGGCACCCTGAAATATTTGATTTCAGTTGTGATATAATGCGAGTCAAATGATTTAAACTAAAACCTTGTATGAAAATTTCTTTATATAGAAGAAAATAATCAGATTTCAGCAAATCGGTTTTAATAGTTATCTACAGATTCTAAATGATCAAACTACAAAAGACTAGAGACTAGAGCGGGGTAGAGACTAGAGCAGGCCGGGTTGATACTAAGACTAGAGCGGGGTTGAGACTAGAGCAGGGTTGACACTAGAGACTAGAGCAGGTTTCAGACTACTAGCTAGAGCAGTGTTGAGACTATAGCTAGGATAGAGCAGGGTTCATTCTGGAAAATATAGAGCACCGTTGAGACTAGTGACTAGAGCAATGTTGAGACAATTGAGACTAGAACAGGGTTGAGACGATATAAAAGAGCATGGTTGAACAGGGCATAGTTGATCCTAGAGACTAGAGACTAGAGGAGGGTTGATCCTAGAGACTAGTAGAGACTAGAGCAAGGTTGAGACTAAAGATTATAGAGCAGGGTTGAGACTATATAATAGATCATGGTTGAGACTAGAGACTATAGCAGGGTTGATCCTAGAGACTAGTAGAGACTAGAGCAAGGTTGAGACTAAAGATTATAGAGCAGGGTTGAGACTATATAATAGACCATGGTTGATCCTAGAGACTATAGCAGGGTTGATCCTAGAGACTAGAGCAAGGTTGAGACTAAAGATTATAGAGCAGGGTTAAGACCATATAATAGGCCATGGTTGAGACTAGAGACTACAGCAGGGTTGAGAATATATAAAACAGCATGGTTGGGACTAGAGAACAGAACAGGGTAGATCCTAGAGACTAGAGCAGGGTTGATCCTAGAGACTAGAGACTAGAGCAAGGTTGAGACTAAAGATTATAGAGCAGGGTTGAGACTATATAATAGACCATGGTTGAGACTAGAGACTAGTAGAGACTAGAGCAAGATTGAGACTAAAGATTATAGAGCAGGGTTGAGACTATATAATAGACCACGGTTAAGACTAGAGTCTATAGCATGGTGGAGACTATATAATAGACCATGGTTGAGACTAGAGACTAGAGCAGGGTTGATATTAGAGACTAGAGACTATAGCAGGGTGGATCCTAGAGACTAGTAGAAACTAGAGCAAGATTGAGACGAAAGATTATAGAGCAGGGTTAAGACTATATGATAGACCATGGTTGAGACTAGAGACTAGAGCAGGGTTGATCCTAAAGACTAGTAGAGACTAAAGCAAGATTGAGACGAAAGATTATAGAGCAGGGTTAAGACTATATAATAGAACATGGTTGATCCTAGAGACTAGTAGAGACTATAGCAGGGTTGAGACTATATAATAGACCATGGTTAAGACTAGAAACTAGAGCAGGGTGGAGAGCAGGACCTTGAGATCACTGTTATGAGAACTTTGTGTGTAATGTTACAGCGAGAACGAATAAATCTTTATTCTTCTCCAGGGGACGTCTCCCCCCTTTCCTCACCCCTTCAGAGGACGATTCATCCCCCTTTCCTCACCCCTTCAGAGGACGATTCATCCCCCTTTCCTCACCCCTTCAGAGGACGATTCATCCCCCTTTCCTCACCCCTTCAGAGGACGATTCATCCCCCTTTCCTCACCCCTTCAGAGGACGATTAATCCCCCCTTTCCTCACCCCTTCAGAGGACGATTCATCCCCCCTTCTTTTCCTATCTTTTTCTATCTTATTCTATCTTTTTCTATCTTTTTCTATATTTTTTCTATCTTTTCCTTTATTTTTTCTATCTTTTCCTATCTTTTTCTATCTTTTTCATCTTTTTCTATCTTTTTCATCTTTTTCTATCTTTTTCTATTGATTATATTTAGTGTTTTAGTTTTGTTTTCATCTTGGAACTTCTTTATCTTGATTCTTGAGTTGCCTATTTATTTCACACACCCCGAACCCCCTTTTTTAATATTTTTTGTCTCCCCCCCCCCCTCCCACACTATTTGTCTTTTTCTGACTTCCCTCATGACTTTGTTAGCAAAGCCGAGTATTCCAGCAGTCAGGGTAGGTTTGCCTGTTCCCCCCTCCAGGGGTTCTTTCAGGGACCTTCAGGGGAACCTTTGAGGACATTATTAGGGATCGGTCTTTAAACCTTACAGTGAATACATAATGACCCAGGAGAGCCGGGGGGTGGGGGGTAGGTCATTCGAGACCCGTGACATATTTTGACAGCCTGTTAAGGTTTAAATTTAAACACACATACAGAGCAAATTGAGGGGAAACCTTCAAATTGGTTCTCTTACTGCAGACTACATTCATTCATCTATCCATCCATCCTGATATATTTTATCATGTTATTTCTCAAGATCTCATCCATGTTTTCATCCATCCTACCACTGCACCCCTGGGTTTCATACTTCATAATTTTTCAGACGATCCAATCCTTTTCTTGTATTTGAAAATTCTTTCCGGGATTCTAGGTTCCCCTAAACTCCCGGTATTAGGACAATTCTTCAAATCTGCCAAATCAATTCACAATTAGAGTCAAATTTGCCAAATCTTTCGGAGAAATATTCACGGAAATTTTATTATTAAATTCCCGCCGGGGATTTTGAATCGGTTGTATGAATCTAAACCCAACTGAGATGATTTCTATATATTTAAAATTTTATGTTTAAAGGAATTCGGATGAATAGAAGTTTGAGGAATAAATACATTTCACTTGGTTGGCTTTATTTCGGCTTAGAACTTGTTGACTCTAAGCCCTGCCCGTCAATAAACTGTCAGAAATTCAGGCATTCAACACAAATCATATTTCAAGGCAGTGCTGTCAGGCCTTTTGATTGATGTATCAAAAAAACCTAGATCCTAAACACTTCAACAGTTTTTTTTTAAGAAAACGAAATTTTTTCTTAGTTTGCACTTTTAGAGGTTGCGTGAGTTCTGACAAATAATGTTTTCAGGTTCGATACACAGGATACAGGGATAGACCGATTCACGAGAGACAAACCAAATTTTTAAATGCATGCAGAGATGGGTCCACAGAAATAGTAAGAATACCATTTTTTTGAAATTTTAAATATTGAAAATGTTTCCGACAATTAACATATTTTTTTGCTGAAATTTCGATTTTTTTCTTGAAAGTTCATTTATGTGTTCAATCGAATTTTTTTTTTAAATTGGAAAAAAAAATTTATAAGTATTTTTTTTAGGCGTTTATAGGAACTGGTTTTAACCTGATGATGTCATTTGATGTTGTGAGCAGTACATCTTATACACATACACTCAAACAATGTGATTTCGAGAGAGAGCAGGGAAAGGTACGGATACATAATGTACATAATGTACATAATGTACATAATGTACATAATGTACATAATGTACATAACCAAGGATATTATAAAAAAGGTAGTAATCAAAACTACTATACTTTTTATGTCTTCCTTGGTAATTAATTTCTTTTAAGGGTTTAATACTTGCCTAAAATTATACTTTTTTAATTCTTGAATCGTTATAACCTGATGGTGTGAACCTTACATTAATGTTTTAAACTTTAAACATTGTGAAAGAAACATCTTCGAAAACATGTTACAAAAATGTAATTATTAGAAAATTTAAGTTTGAGGGGAGAATCCAGTTCCTTTATGTTAGTAAAAGTTGTTCTTAATTGACTGTAGGAAAGTATGTGGGTCTATAGAATGCAATAACTATAAATAAAGTAAATAAAGTGCCAAGTGTGGTTTTGGTTAATACTGTCCCCTGCAGTTATGTATGCACTTTGATTTGATTTTCATTCTTTTCTTATTGGTCGTTGAATATGTACACTGTACAATGTACAGATTTTGGGGATTTTTTTGGTCGCAAGAAGAATTTCTTCGTAAACATTTCTTGGAACTTTTTTTAATCCGTTAAGAAACCAACATTTTAAATAAAATTGTTTTGTCTGGTTGAAACAGTTCGAGGATTTACGATGCATCTGTACATGAGGAGTAGAGAGTATAGAGCGCAGATGACGATCAATTTTGAATGCTTTTTACCAAATAATCAATCTATTAATTTATTCTCAGCCATGAAGAATTTAAAGCTCCCCTCCCTCCATACAATTTCACGTAGTGAGTGGTGATTTGCGTTTAACAAGTTTCAAATTTGTTATCATGGGCTATACAGTATACAACTCTATTAGGGATTCTTGGTCTAATTGGGGTACGACCCTGAGCAAGGTACGGGAAAAGGTTTAAGAGGATATTGTTTCAATATCCTACCTAATACATTTTCAAGTTTCAACTCTATACATATCTATATATATAAAGTTGTAATCTCTATTTGTCTGTTTGTTTGTTTGTTTGTTTGTTTTTCCGATCAGAACTTAGGAACCCATGGACCGATTTGCCTAAAATTTTGATGGGACACTTGGGAGGACCACGGGAATGTTCTTAGCTTAGATTCTATCATTCTAAGTTGACCAGATCGACTTTTATCGGGAAAAATAGTTAAAATTGACGACAAAGCGCGGGTAATTAGCGGGACTAACTTTGACCCCCCGTGCAACGGTGGGTTCCCAAGCTAGTATCTATATATAGTATATACATACATGCATAATGCATTCTGTCCCGTAATTTTTCTCTAGATTAAAAATTGAATGATTAGGAGGGAATAGTTGAAATTTAGTCCATTAAAGTTTTCTAAATTATATTTTTTTAATTCACTTTAACTAATAATTATTATCGTTTTATTTCACTTTTTGCTTCGAAAACTGGTAATATTTATAGATGTCTACATTTAAAGAAGTTTTATAAAAATTTCGATTTCCTGATCCAATTTATATAAATGGCTTTCACATTTTGTTAAGTGGAAGAGAATTAAGACGATTTTTAAAACCTGAAATTTTGTTTGACTCATCTTTTCTGAAATTAAAGATATTTTTTTCAACCCCTCCCTCCTCCTCCCCCTCTTCCTTTCCCCCTCCTCCACCCCCTTCCCCCCACTTCATTTTCTAGTTTACAGCTAAACTAGAATTGTTTTATTAAAACCTTGAAATCGACCAAAACTGTAAAGTTTTTGTGCGAATCTTCAGTTGACTGAATTTGCAGTGGTTTCTGCGAATTATTTATATTGCATACTTTACAACTAAATTAACTTAATCTTCACCAAGTTATATTTGCACAATGGAATTCTTCTTCACGATGCATTCTATACTAAATACTTGCTTTGTATATTTTAATCCCATGATCACAAAAGACACAGTGGGAATCGATGATAACCAAATTATTTTTAAAACAAAAAATATCTTATTTTAAAACTATTCCAAGAAATATTTGAAAAACTTTTTATTTTAGAAAAAAGAGGAGCTCATTTCAGATTTTCCGATTTGTTTGTCAGTTTTGTTTCCGTCTTTGTCATTTTATGACGCGAAATATCCCTTAAAAAATAGAAGATGAAAACAGGCGAATTTTGGCATTTGGACATTTTCAAATTCAAAAATTCAAAAAAGCTCAATTTAGAAACACGCTTTTTAAAGCTTTGAAATTATCACATATCTGGTTACAAAAAAGTTTAAGTAGGATGGTAAGGTCAAACCAAGGATAAACACGCGGTCTCAAAAGTTGACGAATAATTCTTAACACTGTGTAGATAGATGTGATTGCAAATGTCTAATTGTCTGTCTGTCTGTCTGTGAGCAAATAAATCAGCCAAATCCCGTAAATCTTCTAAAACCACCAAGTACACTCCAAATATTATAGTTATTAAACAAAATATTAATTTACTAAATTATCATTATTGTATTTAAGCAATATGATTATCATTTGAGAACTACTCAATCATTTTAGGACAATAAATTACAATCGAAAATTAATTTCCATATTTTTACAAAGTTGATCCTGGGTATATGGCATAAAGTGCAACGTATATCAAAGTTAAGTTTGTATAAGTAGTATGCAGGGCTAATTATTTAGTGATTAAGGATGAGGGGGAGTATATTAATATATGGAAGTATATCCAGTACCCTACCTCTCCTGACACTAATCCTCGTCCTAAACTGCCAATTTTATCCTAGATGATATTTCATGTCAAAGATTTGGCTCTACCTTCGTCCTTACTCCGGGTGTACTTCTAATACAGAACATACTAAAGATCCTCTCTCTCTGTCCTTACTCCGGGTGTACTTCTAATACAGAACATTCTACAGATTCTCTCTGTCCTTACTCTGGGTGTACTTCTAATACAGAACATACTACATATCCTCTCTGTCCTTACTCTGGGTATACTTCTAATACATGATAAACTGAAGATATTCTCCGTTCTTACTCCGGGTATACTTCTAATACAGGATAAACTGAAGATATTCTCCGTACTTACTCCGGGAACACTTCTGATACATGATATATAATATAGATATTCTCCGTCCTTACTCCGGGTATACTTCTAATACAGGATAAACTGAAGATATTCTCCGTCTTTACTCCGGGTATACTTCTAATACAGGACAAACTGAAGATATTCTCCGTCTATTCTCCAAGTACACTTCTGATACATGATACAATATAGATATTCTACGTCATTTCTCCGGGTACTATTCTTATCCCGGACAAACTGACGATCTTCTCCGTCCTTACTCCGGGTTTATTTGAGATAGATTATAAGCTACAGAGTATCTTACTCCGGGTATACTTAACCTGCAGGATAAAGCATAGATATACCTGTCTTTACTCTGGATATAGTTGTGCAGCAAGATAAAGTTTCATAAATTAACACTTTGTGCATTTCATATCATATTTTCCTGACATTGATTTGACAAGTTGCTGTTTTAGATAATTATCAAGTTTTATGTAAACGGTTTCTCCGGGATCAATAAAAGTCAGATGTTGTCTCCTACTGATCCTTGTACCCGGAGCACAATATAGATAATCTATATTTCTTTATTAATTGATATTTTGCACAGAAAACAGCTCAATTAGCTTTTTTTGTTACAGCAACGAGATAAAAATCGATAAATAGATATGGCTAGNGAGGGGGGTGTGTTTTTATGTTTGTTTTGACAATATGATGACAAATTGGTTTTTCCAGTTGTTTGTGTTTTTACTTGTAAACATTTTCATACATTATTAGTTTACTTGTAGACTAGATATATATTGTTAAAATCTACCAAATTTACTATTTTTTAAGATATATCGGTAAATTCTTTCCTTGACAATTGTTAGTATTACAATTATTATTTTTACTATTATCCATTTTATTATTTCTGATTTATTTTAGGTACACCTGCGCGCTCCTTTCATCTTAAATGGTGTTTGTGTCCGATGGCGAGGTTGGATAGATATTGAACGCCTTGATGGAGTTGGTTGTCTAGAATTTGATGAAGATTCTGCTACCTTAGAGGACGCTAAACTTAGAGAACAGGTTGGTCATCATATAATCAATCAGCTGATTAGTTTATCGGTCAACATTTTCAGCTGATTAGTTTATCGGTCAGCAAATAGTTAGCTGATTAGTTTATCAGTCAGCATATAGTCAGCTGATAAGTTTATCGGTCAGCATATAGTTAGCTGATTAGTTTATCAGCCAGCATATAGTCAGCTGATTAGTTTATCGGTCAGCATATAGTTAGCTGATCAGTATATTGGTATATTATCAGTAAAAAAACTAGCCAATGAATGAATTTAATGAATTTAAGTCACGTCTCAAATCTCCCAAAACCGGTTTCAATTGACCGCCGGCTTAAATCTTGAAGAATTTTATTCAAATTTAAGTAGAACCAACCGTATTAGAGCAAATTTAAACCGCGGCTCAAAACTTTTAAATTCGCCCTCAGATTAGCTAAATCTTCAAGCTTTGCGTATTTCAACTGATCTTTTTAAACATAATATCTTGTATTGGCGCTCTTTTAAAACTAAAAATTTTATTCTTTCCTATAAATAATTTTAAATATTGTTCAGGTTGAATTCCATAGTGTATAATAATTTTAAATATTGTTCAGGTTGAATCCTATAGTATATAATAATTTAAAATGTTGTTCAGGTTGAATCCTATAGTATATAATAATTTAAAATGTTGTTCAGGTTGAATTCTATAGTATATAATAATTTTAAATATTGTTCAGGTTCAATCCTATAGTATATAATAATTTAAAATATTGTTCAGGTTGAATCCTATACTATATAATAATTTAAAATATTGTTCAGGTTGAATCCTATACTATATAATAATTGAAAATATTGTTCAGGTTGAATCCTATAAATAATTTTAAATATTGTTCAGGTTGAATCCTATAACAGACGATTACGAGAGTTTGAAGAACAAAGCAAAGCAAGGTAATTAGATATTTTTTCATTCTTCGGGATATTTGAAGAAAAAATTGTATTCGGAAAGAAAAGAATAAACAATTGATTTTTAAATTTTAATTGTTTAGATCTCGACATTTAGCTGGTCTTGTGTCTTCATCTCATTCTCAGTTCTCCTCCCACCATCATATACAGTCAGATCTACTCCTAGAGGTATAGAAATATACACACACATACACATCCATACGGTCACAAACCACATATTTACTATAATTACCCCCCTGTCGGAAGGGTTGAAAAGAAGAAAATTTACCACAATCCAAATTCATTGAATTGCCAATTTTACTCCGTGGTTTAAACTGGTAGAAGAGTCAGTAAAGCATAGACCCGGAGATATTCCTAAACCCTGCTCTGTGGTCAGTTTTATAGATTCACAAGGTTTCCCTCGTGTTAACAACTCGTACTGCATATGTTTAGAAACTTTTACATAATATCTCTGCAATTATATTCTAACTAGTAACATTTTGTTTTATAATATGGCGTTAATTAAAAATGCGACTTTATCCTGTGTAATGTTATGTTTGGCTTGTAAGATTGTATGTGCTTATGTTTACATTGTTTAAACTAGAGCACACGACAAGATAACAACATGTCAAATTAAATCAATTAAATACCTAACTACACCAGTTTGCTTAAATAGGAGTAATCAAATAACAAAAATGAAAAAATAATTAATTAAAAATTAGTTTCTAAACAGGAAAAATTTATGTCCACATATTCCTGCATCCCCCCCCCCAAAAAAAAAACGCACACACATCTCTTCGAATTTTAAAAAGTTGCCCCTGACTTCAATATTTGCTTGAATTAGTATCTAGAACACACTTCATTAATTAAACTAACATTGGAATACTTCTATATATATATATATATATATATATATACTGGGCTTAAGCTGTTCATTTTCTTTAAATCCAGTTCCAAAATTCAGAAACACCAAACCAAAATCCATATTTTTTCTTTTACAGAATCTGAAAACTAGTTAAAAACTCTAGTATTCTAATCTCTATATCTCCGAAACCTTACTGTCTAAACATTTGATATGCCAATCTTTGACTAGTTAATCAAGCAGAAATATCAGAGGTCTATACGACATAAGGTTGCAAATATATAAGGATTAGAAAATTATAGTTTGAGAAGAGTAATCAGTTCCTTCCAAGGTTGTTTTCTCTTTTGTAAATCATATTTGAAGAGAATTGTACAAAAAGATAAATGTCTATCAAATTAAAATTTTTAGTTTCTAAAAATGTTTTGTAAAAGACTAAAGATTGACAGGGGAGGTGTGATTATAGATAAGAACTGTTTTATTTTACATTGTTTGCTTTCTAAGCACACTTTTAGAACAGTAACTAATCTTTTTTTTGGCTAATTTTTTTAAATTTAAACATTTTCCCGAATATTTCGAAGCCAACGACCATAATGGGTAAAGATAGTATCTTGTTTTGTGAATAATCCCCCATAATAAACCCATAAACCCACTTGCCCAAGATAATGTAGCATACGGCCATATTTATATATTTTACAGGGTGTTCTAACAATCAAAGAAAACAGAGGGTGCCCAATCCTAAATCCTGGCTAAAAAGAACAATGTTTTTATAAACACAGAATTAAATAAAATGGGTAAAAAAGCCGTTTGAATGGAAATTCACATTGCACTTTAATCTCTTAAAAAAAGAGAAATTTATAATAAATTTCCTCCCATTTACTTTCTTGAAATAAAAGAGAAAAGGTAAAAAATAAAACGTAATATGACTTTCCTCGGCTATACTTCCTTGAATAGATAGTATGAGAAATGACATTCCTCTTTTTTCTTCCTTGGACGAAGAGAATGTTAAATGTCTCTGTTAGAGAGAGTTTAGGTTTGGTTTCAAGTCACACTAGAGTTGAGAACCATAAACTCATAAATCTATCTATCTATCTATCTATCCTTCTATCTATCTATCCTTCTATCTATATATCTATCTATCCTTCTATCTATCTATCTATCCATCGTTTTTCTATCCGTTTTATTTTCTATTTGTCTGTTTATCTATCTATTTTTCTCTATCTATCTATCTTAGATTCTCTTTCTAGTTCTTTATGCAAATTATTCTTATGGTTGAAACAAACAAACAAACAAATTATCAGACAAACATAAAATCTTCTAAATTTAAAATTCCAAACGCAGAAAACGAGTCTCTTGTATGTACCCATCTATTCTGTGTTTTCACTATGTGTATTCTATCTGGTGTTCTATCCACCCTTCTTTCTCGTTTAGATTGTTTTTCCTGATTTTCGGTGGAAAAAAATTGGCTTCGTCAGCGTATTACATGGTTCCAACCAGTTTTATCACCATCCCTCCCTTCAACCATATTTTATCTAAACATTTCTCTGATCCAACCATATTCTATCTAAACATTTCTCTGATCCAACCATATTTTATCTAAACATTTCTCTGCTCCAACCATATGCTATCTAAACATTTCTCTGATCCAACCATATTCTATCTAAACATTTCTCTGCTCCAACCATATGCTATCTAAACATTTCTCTGATCCAACCATATTCTATCTAAACATTTCTCTGCTCCAACCATATTTTATTTGAACATTTCTCTGATCCAACCATATTTTATCTAAACATTTCTCTGATCCAACCATATTCTATCTAAACATTTCTCTGATCCAACCATTTTTTATCTAAACATTTCTCTTATCCAACCATATTCTATCTAAACATTTCTCCGATCCAACCATACTTTATCTAAACTATGTCTATTTAACTATCTATTCAGATATATACATTTATCTATCCATCTATCTATCCCAGTGTTGGCTGTATGAGCTGGATTTGTATAAAACCCAGAACTCTTGTTGTTTTAGTTTAAAGATTTATTCATTTGCATCAATTTCACATTTATCTTGACTTCTTAACAGTGTATACAACACAGTAAAGAATATAATTTAAACTGTAGAGGGGGGAAATAGTCGAAGAATACAGAAATATCATTAAATTCAGTTTTCTCAATAAAAGATTTTAAAATTAAACAAGAACAAAATCTATCAAAATTTTGGATATTCTAAGAAATTTTATACTCATTTTTTTCTAAATTTTTCATTCTCATTTTAAACCTAGGTTTGGGTTGTATAGAAGGATGAAGGGTGGGAGGTAGTACAAGGAGAAAACTAAATATTCTTGAAGGATTCTGTCCTGAACACGTTGATATTTTAATCAATTTTACTCCAGATCAGGAATCCGTCCTACTCAGGGTACCCCATAAAATATATACAACATCAAATTATTTTTTCTCTAGATCCTATAAATACACAAGAGCTATATGAGGTTTAAGATTCAATCTTGCTCCGGGTGTCCGGAACATATACTCAGGTTTATTATATTTCTCCGGTATCTTGATAGTACCCTGATATATATATATCCGTCCTTCCTTCCTACAGCTTATTAAATCTAACTCGAATTATGTTCCAATAAAATGGAATTTAAAGGATGAGTTTACTATAATAGGATGGGGAGGGGTTTTTATGGTTTTCCAGGATGGGTTTAAGGATAAGGAAGGGAGAGTATGGTTGGTTGGAAGGGATCTGATGGGGGGGGATGCAAATCCTTGCAATAAAATACAGACATAAAACCGGCCAGATATGGTTCTCTAGCTATCCAACCAATAGGGTGAGTAGGATCATATCTATATCATATGGTTCTACTGGTTCTAACCAGGGGAATATAGTATACGCTAGATGGGAAGGGGGGGGGGACGTGCTTTGGGTTTACATATGATTACACTTTACGCTTATACCATGATATAACAAACAAAAGTAACAATTTTTTAATAATATTTTTTTTTTCCAGGCTCGTAAAAAGCAGCTTGAACTTGCTGCCTCTCATCAAACAATGTGATCCTCCCTTCCCGGAGCAATCCCTACTCATCCTCAACATAGAGAGACCCTTGATGTACCTGGAGAAGCTGGTGAAACCAACTCTGTAGGACGGGATGGGATCAGCTCCGGAGTTCAGTTCAAATCTCGTAACCTTCCAAAACTGCAACCCAAACCTGGACTTTACCAAAGATAGTGTTCTCCATTCCTCTTACCTCCATTTGATCAGTTTTATTCCCAATTCTCCGTTTGTTAATCCTCCGAACCCTTAAACCTTCTCCGGTTAAGCAAAAAAACTCGATTAAACTAGTCTCCGCTACTCCAAGTTATATTGTGAGAAGTTTAGTGTTCACCGTCCTTGTTTCTAGGCGTTCCTCCTCCTCGTCGCCTTCTTTTATATCCCTTCCCCCTACTCCTAGTCAAACAAACAAGGATAGGATAGGTTCAAGGCGGCACCTTTCTTCTGTATCTGGCAGTGGAGAGAAGGAGAACCGACACCCAACCCATCCTTCTCCATCAGTATATAGACCTACACGGAGAAAGTACTCTAATGTAGGGTTATCTATGCTTATTACAGCATGATGACAGATGTAGATGTTGTATGACTGTAGGAACGGGTTAAATAGTTAGTTCAGGTTGTTGATCCGTATTGATAAACTAAACTAACTCGGAGCAAAACATTGAAAATATCACAACTTGAGAGTATTCATTAATTATCAGAATTGAAAATCTTCCAAATTATCAAAAATGGAAAATTCTTTATTTCTGCAAGCACTGGATCAGGATATAAGATACCGGAGAAAAAAAGTATCAAAAGGCATGCTGCTTAATGCGGAAAGTGATATGCACATACTGCTTAAACCGGAGATGGGATCCGCGCATGCTACTTATACTGGGGAAAAGATGCATCCTACGGATGCCAGAGCACGGAAATTTCCTATAAATTCTGGAGCAAAGGTTATCTAAAAAGAGCTGAGAAAGATGAAATCCTGTTCTACAAACTTTGCTCCGGAGAAACCAAACCGTCATTCTAAACCTAGTCTTGAAACTCCCAGATTTTGCATGTATTAATGTGCCAAATCTTAAAAATTAATGAGCCAACATGTTTGTTAAAAAAAGAGCTTTATCAGGCTCCGGTTCTGGATTTTGGAGTCAGCTTAGTGGCTCCTAGCTCCACAATTGCATAGCTCCTTAACATAAACTATCAGAGCTCTTAGAAATACAGCTCTTATTTGTGATTTTATCCATGATGCATAGTGTAATATAATTATATTGTTATAGTAGATTCAAATATATGTTATTAGAATAAATTCATGCTTTAATTTTATATATTAATAATAGATAATAATAATAAATAACTACTCCAAAGCTAATTCGAGTGAAGGGGCGATGCTTTGGATCATTCTAGTTTTTTTGGATAAATTTTTTTTTTTAGAAATCCAACTGATCTTTTCAAAAAATATGAATAAACTGCTTAAATCCTATTTGGGTTGGTAGGGGATCAAAATCTCTTTGTTATGCAAAAAGTAAAAGAAATGTAATTTATCTCGTCAAATGGATTAAAAAATATGCCACCAAATCTGATTTTGTAATCCCAATATCTTTCCAACCCAATGTCGTGGATATTTCAAAATTATAAATTCTATTCGATCAAATAATCAAAGTTTGAAGTAATATATAGCGATTAGGAAATTTGCGTTTGAGGCAAAGACTCAGTTCCTCAGTTTCCGTCTGGAGGACCCATAAACTTTCTTAGTATTTTCATATTGCGTACAGAAACCTCGAAAAGCTTGAAATATCCACCATCCAGTACAAAGAATTAAGAATAAGAATTTGAGGCGAGTTGTTACTGTTAACTTTCTTTTTTTTTTGAACATAAAATCTATCAAAAATGATGCAGTTATCATACTTATTTTACGAAGTAGGCTCAAATGAAGGCAAAAGGGTAGTGGTGATTTTTTAAATAAGCTGTTGTCAAGAATTTATTAAATGTTATGAACTAAACTGAGAAATAACGTTACAAGAGAGACAAAGTTAAAAAGAAATAAAATAAAATTATGTTTTTAAACAAAACAAAAAAATGTTGGTGGAACAAGGAAAAAATAATGAAGACGACTTTTTTATTTGAGTTTTTTTCATTCATGCTGTTTAAAAATCAAAATTTAAATCGAAAGTCGTCTTCATTGTATTGATATAATCGCCTACCACCGTAGATAAAATTGAACAGATTTTATAATATTATCAAGTGGAAAACAAAATATTAATGCAAGTGCCATTAATGATGGTCCTGTAAACCAGGAATTTGAGAAATTCCGTCAGTTTTGGATTAAAAAATACAACCATTGACAAATTACAAACCATATAACCATACATAACCATATATAACCATATATAAAATTACAACCATATAAGCTGAGTATCTTTGTGAATTATTGTTGCATGAACGGAGGAAATTTACAGGGCAGAAACAGAGACAAAGATGAAAATTTCATGTTTTTTTTAAACGCTAGCAAATTTTTAAAAGAAGTTCTTACCACAAACTTAAATTTTCTAATTCCTATATCTTCACAACTTGACAAAGTAAACTTTTGATATTTCAAACTTAGACTATTAAATTTGATCCAACAGAATTCATAGTTTGAAATATTAAAGGTCTACAACAACGGGTTGCTTAGATATAAAGATTTAAAAACAAGATTTTGTTGCAAGAACTCAGTTCTTTCCAGCAAAATATTTAGTTTTCCACACACAAAAACCACTCCCATCCCCCCACTAAACACCTAATTGTGCATCTGTTTGTATTGTTTTAGCCTTATTTCCGTGTGTACTGTGTATCTAGAGTGCTGAATATTTTAACCCTTTCTAAGAACGTGAAATTTGCACTTGTCAGACTGCACAAGTATTTAAACAGTTCCCCCTCCTTCAAAACCCCAGATTNAAAATCAACTATTCACAGTAATTATAGAACTGCAAAAAGTGGAGCTTTTACCAGGCGCGGAATTACCTAATTCCGGCCTCAGCAAAATTGTCAAATTTGCGCACGTTGGTGCAAATTTTACGAGATCAGGGAGTCACGGGTATTCTGTAGAAATATATTTTTTACATTATTTAAGCATTGTAAATACTACCTTATCATAAAAGATAAATAACAATGTTTAAAAATATAAAATCTACGGAAACATTTCCCCCCCTGTCCCCGAATCAGGTTGCAAGCTGTGGCAAAGAACATTTTATTGTTTTATTAGACTTTGATAACAGTAGTTAACAAAATAATATTATTTTTGCAGAAACAAACTGGTGAGAAACCTACACGAGGCATAAAACATTTATAGACTTCATTAAATGGATAAAACTTCTAGTTTTAGTACTTTACAAATATTACAAATATTATACAAATGTACAATTTACAGGTGTGTAAAAAAATAAGGATTCAAAAATTTTTTGCTTGGTCAGTGAAAGGAAATGTTAAAGCAATTTTAGACGATCCTCCATCTAAAAATCAATGAAAAGTTTGTTTCTTTGAAGATACAGCACACACTAGAATTTACAGCTGAATACAAGCTGGTTTCGATAAGTTTACACACACATATCTCTGTACTCGCGCGACAAACAAACTTAACTTAAGGGTACCGGTGTGAATTGGCCATTGCCTTCTTTGCTTGGAGGGTTACTTGAAATTATACTTAGTCACTTTAAGTTTAATGTGAATAAAGACTGTACTGACATGACCCTGAAAGTGATTGAAGGAAAATGTATCAAAAATATCCATATTATTCACAGAAAGATCTAATTGAAATATAATTACTCCAAGTATAATTACCAGTAATTATCATGTCAATACTCAACCCTCTGCCGTTGTTTATTCAATGAATGATGATCTTCATACAAACTAAGAATAAACATAATTTTGGTTAAAATAATTATTCTTTTTGCTTTAGTCGGGGCGCTATCATAAACTGAACCTTTGACCCCCCAACCAGGATATTTATTCATTTCCTCTCTTCTTCCCTTCTTCCCCTCCTCTTCCCTTCTTCCCCTCTTCTTCCCTTCTCCATCTCCTCTTCCCTCTTATCCGTCCATTACCCCCTTCTCTCTCCTCTCTTTCCTTTTCTTCCTTAATATCTCCTTTTCTCCTCTTTTTTAATCCTTTCCCTTTCCAATTCCTTCCCATCTAATCCCCCGCTCCTCCCTTTCCAATTCCTTCCCATATAATCCCCCGCTCCTCTCTTTCCAATTCCTTCCCATCTAATCCCCCGCTCCTCTCTTTCCTGCCTCCAACTACAAGCTACAGGGTTGTACAAAATGTTTTTATTGGCAATAAATCATAACGGAATATAAACAAACAAAATGGGGGTCTACAGCAGAGAACGGAGAGTTGGCTATCGGCAATCAAACTTATTTAAATTTTTAAATTAATTTTTTAGGACTTTTTCTTCTTAAATATTAAATTGTTGTATTTAAATTTATTTAATACTGTAGAATATTGATGAATATTTTTGTTGTTGACCCTGTAGAGCACTCCTCTAACCCTTCCCTCATCTAAATATCAATAAGATACTAGATCTAAACCCATACTCAGCTCATGGGGGGGGGGGGCATTCATTGTACAAGATATATAAGAATATACACTGGAATTCAGTAAATAGTTTTTGTAGATTTCGAAGTGATGTTTAAAACAGTTCGAAAGACTAGATTTTAAGGATAATATGTTGCAAAATTTAACCAATTTTCTAAAACCATATTGTTTAAAAAGAAAAAGGTGGCAAGCCATTCAAAAAGAACTTCAAAGGGATTAAGCCTTTGCCACAAAATAAAATTTTCTAATTTTGCATCCTTATGATGAAAACCTTTGATATTTCAAACTTTGATGATTGAATCTAACAGAATTCATAGTTTGAAATATCATAGGTATCACAACATTAGGTTGCAAAGATATAGGGATTAGAAAATTAGAGTTTGTTACAAAGACTTAATTGCTTTGTTGTAGTTCGAGTAGATGAAAAGATATACAAGGTTGTATATTGATAGATTATTATAAAGAAGGCGTGTCAATAATTTCTATTTTCTTGTTGTCAGCTGTAAATGGGGTCTACACATAGTTTTCACACTTTGATATACTCCAGGTACATATAGTTTTCACACTTTGGAGAGTAAACAAGATTGGTTCTGTTCTACATAATATACTCCAGGTAAATATAGTTTTCACACTATAGAGAGTAAACAAGATTGGTTCTGTTCTACATAATATACTCCAGGTACATATAGTTTTCACACTTTGGAGAGTAAACAAGATTGGTTCCGTTCTACATGATATACTCCAGGTACATATAGTTTTCACACTATAGAGAGTAAACAAGATTGGTTCCGATCAACATAATATACTCCAGGTACATATAGCTTTCACACTATTGAAAGTAAACAAGATTGGTTCCGTTCTACATAATACACTCCAGGTAAATATAGCTTTCACACTATGGAGAGTAAACAAGATTGGTTCCGTTCAACATAATATACTCCAAGTACATATAGTTTTAACATTATGTAGAGTAAACAAGATTGGTTCCGTTCTACATAATATACTACAGGTACATATAGCTTTCACACTATGGAGAGTAAACAAGATTGGTTCCGTTCAACATAATATACTCCAGGTACATATAGTTTTCACACTTTGGAGAGTAAACAGGATTGGTTCCGTTCAACATAATATACTCCAGGTACATATAGTTTTAACACTATGGAGAGTAAACAAGATTGGTTCCGTTCAACATAATGTGCTATAGAAGTCAAGGTATAGTTTTTTACTAAAAGAGAAAAATGGGGTTGGTTCCGTTCAACATGATGTACCCTAGGAGTCTAGGTTTAGATTATTACTTGGAGAGTAAACAAGATTGGTTCCGTTCTACATAATGTGCTATAGAAGTCTAGGTATAGTTTTTTACTAAAAGAGAAAAATGGGGTTGGTTCCGTTCAACATGATGTACCCTAGGAGTCTAGGTTTAGTTTATTACTAGAAGAGTAAAATGGAGTTGGTTCCATTCTAAATAATATACTCCAGTTATAGTTTCATACTAGAAGAGTAAATGGAGTTGGTTCCATTCTAAATAATATACTCCAGTTATAGTTTCATACTAGAAGAGTAAATGGGGTTGGTTCCATTCTAAATAATATACTCTAGGAATAGTTTACTACTAGGAGAGTAAATGGGGTTGGTTCCGTTCTAAATAATATACTCTAGGAATAGTTTACTACTAGGAGAGTAAATGGAGTTGGTTCCATTCTAAATAATATACTCTAGGAATAGTTTACTACTAGGAGAGTAAAATGGGTTTGGGTTCCGTTCTACATAATATATTCTAGGTATAGTTTAATATTAGATCCACTGTTGATTCGCTACTAGCTGCACTGTTCCGAAATTAATATATGAAATCTTGCAGTTTATAAACCGGTTTTAAAAGGAAGGAGCCTAATATTGTGTTGATAGTTTTGATAGCATCCTGCTTTGCAATTATTTAACTATCAATATCTATAATAATTAGGAAATGATATACTAACAAACAATTTCAGACATCTTCCCATAATTACCTTTCCTCAGAGAGGAGGATAGAAGGGAGGTTGGAGTTTAATATCATGGTTGGAATTTCCCCCTGTCTACTCTGGGTTATTGTGTTACCATATGCAAATTCTTAAAGAAGAATTCTCTATCATTGGTATTCTGTATTCCCACTGGGGGTTTAATTCTGCTAAATTGTCGGGAAACTGAGAATTAAAACTATTCTTTAGATTGGAATTCATACCAAACAACAATAAGATAAAATTCAAATATACTTATACACCCCCCCCTCAAACATCCCTTCTGTACCCAGTATTCTATCTAAAATACAAAATAAGGTTTGTATTTTATTGTACTTATGTAGTATTTAAGTATATAAACTTTATCAAACTTTCATACACCTTGTCAACATTATATAAACCTTCTCAACGTTATATAAACCTTGTCAACATTATATAAACCTTCTCAACATGATATAAACTTTATATAAACCTTGTCAACCTTACTCCTACCTAATACAAACTTTGTCAACCTTATTCCAACCTTATATAAACCTTCTCAACCTTATTTCAACTTTATATAAACCTTGTCAACCTTACTCCTACCTAATACAAACTTTGTCAGCCTCATTCCAACCTTAAATGAACCTTCTCAACCTTATATAAACCTTCTCAACCTTATATAAACTTTCTTAATCTTATATAAACCTTCTTAACCTTACTCAAACCTTCTCAATTTTATATTAACCTTGTCAACCTTACATAAACCTTATATAAACTTTCTTAATCTTATATGAACCTTCTCAACCTTACTCAAACCTTCACAACTTTATATAAACCTTGTCAACCTTACTCAAACATTCTCAACTTTATATAAACCTTGTCAACCTTATATCAACTTTGTCAACATTATATAAACCTTGTCAACCTTACTCCCACCTTGTCAATCTTATTCCAACCTTATATGAACCTTGTTAACCTTATATAAACATTGTCAACCTTATTCCAAGGTAATATAGACCTTGTCAACCTCATAAAAACCCTGCCGACCTTATTCCAACCATATATAACCTTGTCAACCTTATATAAACATTGTTAACTTTATTCCAACCTTATATAAACCTTGTCAACCTTATATAAACATTGTCAACCATATATAAACATTGTCAACTTTATTCCAACCTTAAATAACCTTGTCAACCTTATATAAACATTGTCAACTTTATTCCAACCTTATATCAACCTTGTCAACCTTATATAAACATTGTCAACTTTATTCCAACTTTATATAAACCTTGTCAACCTTATATAAACATTGTCAACTTTATTCCAACCTTATATAAGCCTTGTCAACCTTATATAAACCTTGTCAACCTTACATAAACCTTCTTTATCAACCTATTGAATATTTGAATAACTGCCAAGTCATTCCACCACCATTACTGTGTGATACTAACAACAGAATGAATTATTGAGGACAGTGATATCACACCCTCGACCTTATGGACTTGGGTGGGAGGTAGTGTGTTTGTGTGAAAATATGGGCGGAACGATTAATGCTAAAAATTTCGGAAACTGAAAAGAATTCTCGTCTGCTGAGAAAGAAAAATAAATAAATATGAAATGTGAAGGACTAGTGAAAAGATATTAAATTACGATAGTTTTCCAGTCATTAGCGAAACCTTTGTCGGAACTATAGACTGGGCGGTTAATTAGTTGAATAGAGTAAACAGACTGCTAGAACGGAGACGGATTGTTCATCCTGTCATCCTGTCAAAGGAGCAGGGACAAATTCATCCTGAACCTACTTCTGAAACAAAGGAATAGGGATGAATTCATCCTGAACCTACTTCTGAAACAAAGGAGCAGGGATGAATCTATCCTGAATCTAATCCTAAAACAAAGTGGAAGGGATCATTTCATCCTGAACCTACTCCTAAAACTAAGAAACAGGAATGAACATCCTGAACCTACTCCTGAAACAAAGGAGCAGGGATGAACATCCTGGACCTACTCCTGAAACAAAGAAGTAGGGATAAACATCCTGAACCTACTCCTGAAACAAAGGAGCAGGGATGAACATCCTGAACCTACTCCTGAAACAAAGAGCAGGAATGAGCATCCTGAACCTACTCCTGAAGCAAATGAGAAGGAATGCACATACTGAACCTAATCCTCAAACAAGGAGCAGGTATGAACATCCTTAACCTACTTCTGAAACAAAAGAGGAGGAATGAACATACTGAACCTAATCCTGAAACAAAAGAACAGGAATGAGCATCCTAAACCTACTCATGAAACAAAGGAGGAGGAATGAACATCCTGAACCTACTCCAGAAACCAAGGAGTAGGAATGAATATCCTGAACCTACTCATGAAACAAAGGAGGAGGAATGAACATCCTGAACCTACTCCAGAAACCAAGGAGTAGGAATGAAAATCCTGAACTTACTCCTAAAACCAAGGAGCAGGAAAGAACGTCCTGAACCTACGCTGAAACATGGAATGAATATCCTGAACCTGCTCCCGAAACAAAGGAACAGGGGTGAACATCCTGAACCTACTCCTTAAACAAAGGAACAGGAATGAGCTTCCTGAACCTACTCCTGAAACAAAGAAGCAGGAACGAACCAAAGGAGCAGGGACAAATTCATCCTGAAACTACTTCATAAACAAAATAGTAGGGAAGAATGTTTCCTGAACCAGCTCCTGAAACAAAGCTAGCAGAAGGGATGAATTCATACTGAACCTACTCCTGAAACTAAGCTAGAAGTAGGGATTAATTCATACTGAACCTACTCCTGAAACAAAGCTAGGAGTAGAGATAAACTCATACTGAACCTACTCCTGAAACAAAGCTAGGAGTAGGGATAAACTCATACTGAACCTACTCCTGAAACAAGGCGAGGAGTAGGGATGAATTCATACTGAACCTACTCCAGAAACGAAGCTAGGAGTAGGGATAAATTCAAACTGAACCTACTCCTGAAACAAGGCGTGGAGTAGGAATAAATTCATACTGAACCTAATCTTGAAACAAGGCGTGGAGTAGGAATGAATTCATACTAAACCTACTCCTGAAACAAAGCTAGGAGTAGGGATAAACTCATACTGAACCTACTCCTGAATTAAGGCGATGAGTAGGGATTAATTCATACTGAACCTACTCCTGAAACAAAACTAGGAGTAGGGATAAATTCATACTGAACCTACTCCTGAAACAAGGCGAGGAGTAGGGATGAATTCATACTGAACCTACTCCTGAAACTAAGCTAGGAGTAGGAATGAATTCATACTGAACCTACTCCTGAAACTCAGGAGCAGGGACGAATTCAGCTTATACCAAATCACAAATCAAATGAGTTTTGTTAAATTCAGGATTCTTGATCTCCGGATGGTTTCTTCGGAATGTGTATACTCGAGACAGAGGATCTCCGAACCATGAAATGACAATAGACATAATCTGTCTCGTTCTACTCTCCCTCCTCCTCCTCCTCCTCCTCTTACGCTTGTAATTGTGCGTTCTAAAGGTTTAATCGGTTTAGCTCTTGCTTTAAAACCAAATAATAACTTTATATTTAAAATGCTACCAGTGTTGAAAAAAGGATTTTTTTACGAATATATGATTAAACTTTTTTCATGCCTCATTTCCTGTAATAGATTTGGAAGGGAAAAGATAATTAGTATTTGCGTTCAGTTGTGTATTTTTACTTGAAATCTGCCAGCTTATTTCTTGCTGTACACATAATATCAATAATTCTACAGCGAAGTGCATGGAATTTTCAGTTTTTACCCTCATTTCAAATTATTCGGAATTATTAGTTTTGGCGCGAAATAAAGATATTAAAGAAAATTTGTTCAGGATTGAGTGTACAGAGACCCTCCATTTTCTCACATTTTTGGCGGGAAAAACATATGAAATTGTTGATTGATTAATTTCTAATGGTGGAGCATGTTTTTATTCAAAAATAATTTAACTGTTTACATCTCCATTGTACGTGTGATTTATTTTAAGCCAAATGTTAAAAAAATTAATAAGAAAGTTTTCAGCTCTTTACGTTAAAAGATGCTGAACCAGATATTTGGTTTTAGTTTCCGGTCTCTCATTCTATTTCCGGATTTCATTGGAAATTTCTTCTGACTGATCAACTCTCAGAGGAAGTAATATCTTGGAATCAGCAAACTTGGCTAGCACTGAGCATCCAAGAACCAAAAAGGAAAAAATTAAAACATTTTTACAATTCAATATTCTTTAACACTTTATTACACAAGCTTAACATGTCAAACCAATGTTGATGTTTGAAGATGGCTCTAATTTCTTTCAATTTGTCATATATGAAAATATCTATGTTTCAATTGATCAGAACTTTTTGATTGAGAGGTTTTCTTATCCAAATTTCTAAAACTTTTTTTTATAAAAGTACTTAATTTAAGTTTCTTTAATTTGAATGCATTACTTTCTGTTCATCCTATATACGTACATACTTCAGATTAAAACCTACTGCTACTACGTGTAACTGTACGTATAATGACTATAGTATACTAGAACGTATACCAAGGAATCTCTAGGTATCTCTATGAGTACAAGAGGTGTATACTAGAACGAATACCAAGGAATCTCTAGTTATCTCAATGAGTACAAGAGGTGTATACTAGAACGAATACCAAGGAATCTCTAGTTATCTCAATGAGTACAAGAGGTGTATACTGGAACGTATATCAAGGAATCTCTAGGTATCTCTATGAGTACAAGAGATGTATACTAGAACGTATACCAAGGAATCTCTAGGTATCTCAATGAGTACAAGAGGTGTATACTAGAACGTATATCAAGGAATCTCTAGGTATCTCTATGAGTACAAGAGGTGTATACTAGAACGTATATCAAGGAATCTC
This sequence comes from Eurytemora carolleeae, assembly GCF_000591075.1. Lineage (NCBI taxonomy): Eukaryota > Metazoa > Arthropoda > Copepoda > Calanoida > Temoridae > Eurytemora > Eurytemora carolleeae. The sequence goes on along the minus strand of NW_019396132.1, from coordinate 384,592 downwards.
TAGGTATCTCTATGAGTACAAAAGGTGTATACTAGAACGAATACCAAGGAATCTCTAGGTATCTCAATGAGTACAAGAGGTGTATACTAGAACGTATATCAAGGAATATCTAGGTATCTCTATGAGTACAAGAGGTGTATACTAGAAAGTATATCAAGGAATCTCTAGGTATCTCTATGAGTACAAGAGGTGTATACTAGAACGTATATTAAGGAATCTCTAGGTATCTCTATGAGTACAAGAGGTGTATACTAGAACGTATATCAAGTAATCTCTAGGTATCTCTATGAGTACAAGAGGTGTATACTAGAACGTATATCAAGGAATCTCTAGGTATCTCTATGAGTACAAGAGGTGTATACTAGAACGTATATCAAGGAATCTATAGGTATCTCTATGAGTACAAGAGGTGTATACTAGAACGTATATCAAGGAATCTAGGTATCTCTATGAGTACAAGAGGTGTATACTAGAACGTATATCAAGGAATCTCTAGGTATCTCTATGAGTACAAGAGGTTTGGATGGTATCTGTATCAGTATATCAGTATTTACAACTAGATTAACTTATCAGAGATTTGAATACCAACCTTATACACGGTACATTCTTAATTATCTAGTCTCCAGAACCTGGGATTAACCAAGGATAAACTTTAATGGAACTGTAAAAGTAATTTCGAGAGACCCTTGATAGAGTGGTATGTCTGATTCACAACGGTACCTTTTAAACTATTTTTTCTAAGTAGCAATAAGGTAGATATCATTGTTTTTCTCTCAGGAAAAGTGTTGAATTCTCAAAATCTTTTGAGCTATTCACACAGCAGAAAATCGCACTGAGAAACCATATTTAAAAATTATTAACTTTCTGCTCGAAAAATGAAGATATCTCATTCTTAATTGTTCCGAGTCGTTGTGAATCGGACATGTAATGAATGGAGGGTCGCTGCTTGAAATTTCGTCGACATTTTATTGGAAAATGTCAGACATAACCGACATTTACTTTCATCTTATAAATACTTTCATTTATTGGAAAATGTCAGATATAACCGATGGTTCCATTTATCTTCTAAATACTTTCATTTTTACCATAAAAAAGAACTTGTGATATAGAAACTGAATATCTGAATTTGAATAAGCGCCTGAAAAATATGTGCATGATGATATTAAATCTAATGAAATATTAGTTCTCAATGGACGAAATAGATTAATTGTCTGGCAAATATTGTTATATATTAATATATATATAGATTTATTTAACTCTTAAATCTAATGAAATAACAGTTCTCAATTACCGAAATAGATTAATATTCTTAATTACTTTCCTGGGCAAATATTGTTATATATATATTTATCTATTAAGTTGTTCTAAACTTTTTATTTACACTGGTCAGATCAGATGTTCTATTTACTCAAACTTTCTCAATTGTTTGTTTTAGAATTAGTTTGTTTGTTTCTTTGACTGTTTGGTTGGTTAGTTGGTTGGTTGGTTGGTTGGTTGGTTGGTTGGTTGGTTGGTTGGTTGGTTGGTTGGTTGGTTGGTTGGTTGGTTGGTTGGTTGGTTGGTTGGTTGGTTGGTTGGTTGGTTGGTTGGTTGGTTGGTTGGTTGGTTGGTTGGTTGGTTGGTTGGTTGGTTGGTTGGTTGGTTGGTTGGTTGGTTGGTTGGTTGGTTGGTTGGTTGGTTGGTTGGTTGGTTGGTTGGTTGGTTGGTTGATTGGTTGATTTGTTGTTTGATTAATTGGTTGGTTGGTTCGTTGGGTCGTTGGCTTATTGGATAAGCGGTTGGAGTAGGTTCGTATATCAGCGGAGGTAAAAGAAACTCCAATTTTAAAAACAGAATTTTTTTTGACGAGTGGTCACTTAGGTCACGCTTCTTGGTTAAAATCACGTGGAAAACTGTATTGACCAAAGAGAATAGAATATATATTAGAGGGGAATTTACTAGAAAAAAGTGTAAAACAGCCATTTTGTTGTACTGTTTCTATACTGCAGGTGTACTTCACATATTTGTGTTATATAACCTTTTGGGTCCTGGAACATCATTTTATAGAAAATCTAAAATTAATATTAAAAGAAAACCAAATTATGAAATAGGCTGGTTTCATTATGGACCAATGATCATTTCACATAGTCTCTATGCCTTTCACTTCACAAACGATGATTTTCCGTTATAACTATAAATCAAATGATGTTTTTTATTCACCTAATTCATTTTATAAAGTTTAATTAACAGCTTTAAAAAATTCAAAATTGAAATGGATAGTCTAGGGAACATACTGTATTAATGTATTCTACTGCATATAATTTGTGAACATTTACATGATTTGAACACTTTGAACTCCCTTTCAGGCTGAAAGGGACTGACAAAATTCATACCGATGGATTGTCTAAATTCCACTCTAATATATATTCTATTCTCTTTGGTATTGACCCACTCTATTCTGGACAAAAGGAAAATGTCAAATTCAAGCGAAATTACTAGTGGGCCTAAGAATGAGGAAAGCAAATTTATTTGGTTGTATATTAGAAATTCAAAACTTAATATTTTCTCAATATTCTCCAAAAAGAGAAGCTTTGATTGAAAACATGTAAGATTTTGACGTGACTTACTTTGATTTTAAGTGATACGGACCACCCTGAACAGTTTCCTGATGTCCTGGTATCCAGAATCATAGGTTGAAAACTCTTGAAGAGAGATGAAACGGCGAGTGGATAAAGAGATTTAGAAAACGATCTATAGAGATAAATGATGTTTAGGTGCCAGGGTAGATAGACAGGTAGATAGGGGGGTAACAGTGACAGATAGATAGATACAAGAGATAGAAAGTGAGAAAGATGGATAGAAGATTTATGCATGCGTGTGTTCTCGGTTTTGACAGATATATTATTCTTGTTTTTCTTAAAACTGTTCTTCAAAGTTTTTAAATCATTAATTATTTCAAGATGTCGATTCTTCTTAACATGCTGTCTCTTCTCCTCAACATGTCTTTTCTCGACATGTCTCTTCTCCTCAACATTTCTCTTCTCCTCAACATGCTGTCTCTTCTCCTCAACATGTCTTTTCTCGACATGTCTCTTCTCCTCAACATGCTGCTCTCCTTAGCATGTCTCTTTTCCTCAACATGTCTCTTCTCCTCAACATGCTGCTCTCCTTAGCATGTCTCTTTTCCTCAACATGTCTCTTCTCCTCAACATGCTGCTCTCCTTAGCATGTCTCTTCTCCTCAACATGTCTACTCTCCTTATCGTGTCTTTTCTCCTGAGCATGTCTCTTCTCCTCAATATGAATCTTCTTCTCAACATGTCTCTTCTCCTCAACATATCTCTTCTCCTCAACATGTCTCTTCTTCTCAACGTGTCTCTTCTCCTCAACATGTCTCTTCTCCTCAACATGTCTCTTCTCCTTAACATGTCTCTTCTTCTCAACATGCTACTCTCCTTAACATGTCTCGTCTCCTCAACATCTCTCTTCTCCTCAACATGTCTCTTCTCCTCAACATGTCTCCTCTCCTTATCGTGTCTTTTCTCCTGAGCATGTCTCTTCTCCTCAACAGGTCTCTTCTTCTGAACATGTCTTTTTTCCGTTTTTATTCTAAGCATACCTTTCTCCCTATCATGTCTCTTTTCCTCGAAATATCTCTACTCTAAGCATGCCAGTACTCGTCATTTTTCTCTTAAGAATATCTATTCTAAAAAAATGATCCCCGTCAAACAACCCCTCTCTTTCCTATTACGCCGACAGGTTCAGGGATAAAACAAAAACTCTTCTTCTCCGGCAGAAAACTAGGTTCGGAGCAGGATATTTACAATTTTCTCTTCAAACTAAACCATATTCCTTGATTTATTGTCTAGCAATTGGTTTTTAAAAGCCGAATGAAGGGCGAGGGTAGGATGGGACGAATTACTGTGTGGTAGGTAGAGATGTGCATCGTTTTCCAAATATTTCTAAACTAACGGAATTTTACGTGAACGATGGTGTCGTTCAGAACAATTAATGAACGATGGACGAACGAATTAGATCGTTCAGTGAAATAAAAAACATTATTTTTTTCAAATCGTTTAATTACGCTCATTCGCATTTTATTGATCTGTCAAACAAACGAACTGAAAAAAGCCGAAGGCGCCCATCTCTAGTGGTAGGGAAGGGGGTGGAGGGTTGGATTGGGTGCAAAAATGGATGGCAGGAAGGTGTGCAAAGGACTGTGTAAGGAAATGGTGCAAATATTAATGATCGGAAGGTGAAGATTAGAAAAACAGAGGGAAAAGGTGGCAGGCCAGGTTTACAGAGAGGAAGGTAGAATCTTTGGATTAAAGTGAAAGAAGAAAAAAAGAAATAAATCAAGCATGATTTAAAATGTTTTACTGTTTTGAGGTTGTACTTGTTAACCGTAGGAAATAATGCTTTGAAGCATCTCTCACCATATGCCACACACGTTGTAATATTGACCGGATACAATATGTGTAATTATTGCACCTCCCCGCTGCTAGGCTCAAATTGCAGCATCCCGCTGCTAATTGTCTCAAGATTCCGTCCTTCAAGACATAGATCAGAGTACAAGGACAAGGACCACGCGGAGTTAACAGTTCGGTCCTTATCTCAGCAAGCTGCGTCTTTCAGAGTACAAGGACAAGGACCACGCGGATATAACAGTTCGGTCCTTATCTCAGCAAGCTGCGTCTTTCAGTCACGTTTTGACCAATTCAACATTAATTGTTTCTATTTTTTGTCGGCATATGCTATTTATATGAAAAGTTTTAAACAAAAACTCCTAAAATTTAAAGATTGTTAAATTGCATACAAAACGCGACTCAGGGTGGAACATGTAACTTAATATACTGGATACAGGAGGGAACCTTAGAAGTATACAGCACAGGATACAGGATACAGGAGGGGAAAAGTAGAAGAAGGATACATTATAGAAACCTAGAGAACTGATACAGAATACAGTCGGAAGATACAAAAAAAAGAATGATAAAGAAAACCTGGTACGGTACAAGAATAATGGATACAGAGAACAATTAGGAGAATATATAGAATATGGCAGAAAGATGTTGACATCTATATCTAGAGATAGATAAATAGATTTATTTATTTGTATCTAGTGATCTGATATACTGATCAGTTACAATTACCTAATGGAGCTCACTCCCTCGCTCTATCCCCGCTCCCCCTCCCCCAGCCCTCTGGCTTGTATAGAAAACACAGCGTGAAAAGGAAGAGAAAGATAATATTATTATTATTAATGAAGAGTTGTTGCAAGTTTTCCTCACCTTTAACTCTCCCCTGTCTAGTTTAATAGTCAAAACTTACATCCTGGAATCCGTTCCTCATCATTTATCATTCTGCTCTTCAACTAGTTCTTACCTTCGTTCTCCAGTATCTATCTATATATTTACAATGAGAGTTTTCAGGATTCAGGTTTCATTTCTTCTATTCTCCAGGATACGGTTCCTCAGCTTCTAATTCTCCAGGTTTCAGTTCTGTAGCTTCTTAACTCTCCAGGTTTCATTTCTTCAACTTTTAACTTTCCAGGTTTCAGTTCTTCAGCTTATAATTCTCCAGGTTTTAGTTCTGTAGCTTCTGATTCTCCAGGTTTCAGTTCTTCAGTTTCTAGAGCTCCAGGTTTCAGTTCTTTAGCTTCTAATTCTCCAGGTTTAAGTTTCTCAGCTTTTAATTCTCCAGGTTTCAGTTTTTCAGCTTCTTATACTTCAGGTTTCAGTTCTAGGCTTCTAATTCTCCAGGTTTCAGTTTTTTTGCTTCTAATTCTTCAGATTTCAGTTCTTCAGCTTCTCATTCTCCAGGTTTCAGTTCTTTAGCTTCTAGTTTCAGTTCATCAGCTTCTAGTTCTCCAGGTTTTAGTTTTTTAGCTTCTAATTCTTCAGGTTTCAGTTCTTCAGCTTCTCATTCTCCAGGTTTCAGTTCTTCAGCTTCTAGTTCTCCAGGTTTCAGTTCTTCAGCTTATAATTTACCAGGTTTCAGTTATTCAGCTTATAATTTAACCAGGTTTCAGTTCTTCAGCTTCTAGTTCTCCAGGTTTCAGTTCTTCAGCTTATAATTTACCAGGTTTCAGTTATTCAGCTTATAATTTACCAGGTTTCAGTTATTCAGAATATAATTTACCAGGTTTCAGATCTTCAGCTTATAATTTACCAGGTTTCAGTTCTTCAGCTTCAAATTCTCCAGTATTTAGTTCTTTAGCTTCTAATCCTTCAGGTTTCAGTTCTCCATAGTCTATTTAAAGGCCAAGGTTCTCCAGGTTCTATCAATCTTGGCCTTTGTTACTTGGGTTTTCCAGGTTCCAGTTTAATTAACTCCATCTTAAAACCACATGCTTCTTTTGATTCTTCTGGTTTTAGTTATTAAGGTTGCAGTTCCAGTTCTCCTGGTTCTATCAATTTTGGTTCCAGTTCTCTAGTTCGCTTGGTTCTATTTATTTATGTTCCAGTTCTCTAGTTCTCCTGGTTCTATTTATATTGGTTCCAGTTCTCTAGTTCTCCTGGTTCCAATTTTTTAAGTTCCAGTTCTCTAGTTTTCCTGGTTGCAATTATTAAGGTTCCAGTTCTCTAGTTCTCCTGGTTCTACTAATTTATATGCCAGTCCTCTAGTTCTCCTGGTTGCAGTTATTTAGGTTTCAGTTCTCTAGTTCTCCTGGTTCTACTAATTTATATCCCAGTCCTCTAGTTCTCCTGGTTGCAGTTATTTAGGTTCCAGTTGTCTAGTTCTCCTGGTTCCCATTATTTAGGTTCCAGTTCTCTATGTTCCGAATGTTAAATTTCTCCAGGTCCTAGTTATTATATGACTAGAGTCACCTTGGCTAGACTAGATAACACCTAATCTGTTGACAAATGTAAACTTTATGTAAATGAAGAAACAATTTTCTAAATTATTTTGTAAATCGGTCAGATTCTCAACCATTATACGCGCCTTAGGGTTCTTATAATCAAGGTTGGGACATGAAAAACTAGACAGTTGTTGTACAAGATAGATATTGTGTTCAACGATAAGTGATATATTTGTGATGCAAAAACAATAGGGCATGATTAGAAACGAAACACTGTGTTGGGATGACAGGAAATCAGGATGAATAAATTCAGCAATCAGAGAAGATTTGTAGGAATGAGAATAGTCTGAATAGGAACGATTACAAAGGATAAAGAAGTGAATATAAAGAAAAAAAAGATTCTAAAGAAAAGAACTGTTCCTTCATTATGCAAGGAGACCTCAGAGAAAATGATTTTTGTGCAATTTTATGGTACGAGAAGGAAGTACAGTGATAACCAGAAAAATCTGGAAAAGAAAGTCATTTCTTGACTCAAATTATGACTTTAAATAGACCGATGAAAATGAAGCACAGCAAATGTACAGTCTAAACTTAATAAGTGATTTAATAACTTACTAGTAAAGCTGACTTGTAAAAAAATCAAATGTACTTCTCAATTTACTTTTGCGTTAATGTCGTTTTCCTATTCTATAGTTTTCTGGTTATCACTGTACTACGGTGAGGATTATAACTGGAAAGAAACTGATTACTTGACTTAAACTAAACTCTTCTGATCATTATATCTTTGCAACCAAACATTTCCTATTTCATAAGCGATAAATTTTGTTAAATCAAACTTTCAAAGTTAAAAAAAAAGATTTCCACCGAAAGGTTGGAAATGTATAAGGATTTGAAAATTTGGGGTTAAATCAACTAATCAAATCCTTTAGAAAATTCCCAAAACTGAATTAAACTTTAATTTTACTTTGATCTTATGTTTCTTTAAAGAATATTTAAGAAAAAAAAATCGAAAAGAACATAAACAATCAAAAAATATAAATGAAATTATGAGAAAGAGAAAAGTTGCTTTGAGATTCGGGATATAGATGGCTAAAGATGTATATTTGCGTATAAGATGTATATTTGCGTATAAGATGTATATTTGCGTATAAGATGTATATTTGCGTATAAGATGTATATTTGCGTATAAGGTTATAAGATTGGATGATAAAAAATGAAACGTTATAACAGAATCTAGATTTTGAGCATAATGAATTGAAAAGTACTGTATGAGTATTGAGTTTGAGTATGAGTATGAGCAAGGTTGCGTGGGAACCTGGAGAAGAGAAGAACCTGGAGAAAGCTAGAGTTGAGATGAATCCTCCAATGAGAGGGAAGAACCCGGATAAACCGCAAATGAGAAAAATCCAACCACAAGTCTAGATATGAACTGCCTCCACCTACCCACACATACACACACCCAATATATAGTATTGGCGGCCTATTCTCCATATATACACGATCATACAGTCTAGCATAGACAGACCAATCACGGCATTCGTTTTAAATACAAAAAAACACATGCTCGTGACATTTTTACCCCCTCCCCCCAAGATAAAGAAAGAATGGATAAGATAAGAAGTAGATTGATAATATCGAAGGTTTGGATCAGCGTTTACAATCCTTCTCTCCTTACAGAATACAGATCTACCTTATCCATATACTCTTGGGATTGTATCCGATTACTCTTGGGATTGTATTAATCTATTCTTGGGGCTGTATCCGTCTAACTTTGGTATTGTATTCATCTACTCTTGGGATTGTATTCATCTACTCTTGGGATTGTATTCATCTACTCTTGGGATTGTATTCATCTACTCTTGGGATTGTATTCATCTACTCTTGGGATTGTATTCATCTACTCTTGGGATTGTATTAATCTACTCTTGGGATTGATTCCATCTAACTTCGGTATTGTATTAATCTATTCTTGGGATTATATCAATCTGCCTTTGGATTGTATTCATCTCCTCTTGGGATTATATTCATCTAATCTTGGGATTGCATTAATCTAATCTTGGGATTGTATTCATTTACTCTTGGGATTGAATTAATCTAATCTTGGGATCGTATTCATTTACTCTTGGGATTGTATTAATCTAATCTTGGGCTTGTATTCATCTAATCTTGGTTTTGTATTAATCTAATCTTGGGATTGTATTAATATAATCTTGGGATTGTATTCATCAACTCTTGGGATTGTATTCATCTACTCTTCGGATTGTATCCGACTACGCTTGGGATAGTATTCATGTATTCTTGGGATTGTATCCATCTAACTTTAGAATCGCATCCATCTAATCTTGGGATTTTATTCATCTACTCTTTGGAACATATTCATCTAATCTTGGGATTATATTAATCTATTCTTGGGATTGTATTAATTTAATCTTGGGATTGTATTTATTTACTCCTGGGATTGTATTAATCTAATCTTTGGATTGTATTTATTTACTCTTGGGATTGTATTAATCTAATCTTGGGATTGTATTAATCTAATCTTGGGATTGTATTAATCAACTCTTGGGATTGTATTCATCTACTCTTCGGATTGTATCCGACTACTCTTGGGATAGTATTCATGTATTCTTGGGATTGTATCCATCTAACTTTAGAATCGTATCCATCTAATCTTGGGATTTTATTCATCTACTCTTTGGAACATATTCATCTAATCTTGGGATTACATTCATCTATTCTTGGGATTGTATTAATTTAATCTTGGGATTGTATTTATTTACTCCTGGGATTGTATTAATCTAATCTTGGGATTGTATTCATTTACTCTTGGGATTGTATTAATCTAATCTTGGGCTTGTATTCATCTGATCTTGGTTTTGTATTAATCTAATCTTGGGATTGTATTCTTCTACTTTTGGGATTGTATTCATCTACTCTTGGAATTGTATTATCTAATCTTGGGATTGTATTATTTACTTTTGGGATTATATCCAGCTTTCAATGTATCCATTTTTTCTTGTTTGCTTGGGTTTTGTCTCCTTACAAGCTTGTTTCTTCGTTTTCTTGGTTTATTTTTTTCCTGTTTCCTTGTTTCCTTGTTTCCTTGTCTTTTAATTTTATCCTTGTTTCTATGTTTTCTTGTTTCCTCGTTTCCTTGTTGTCTTGTTTCCTTGTTTCCTTGTTTCATTGTTTCCTTGTTGAATGTGTAAGGATGAATGTATAAGGTTGAATGTATAAGGATGAATGTATAAGAATGAATGTATATGTGGATGAATTTATTCTAAATATAATCCTGAATCCGAGGCCGAAGTTTAATAATCCTAAGCTCAGCTCCTGGAATCCCTTCTTAGTAAAATATCTAGGGGGAAATATTTAGCAAATATTAAACTAGTATTTTTATAATTAATATAATCCAGGGTCCATGGGAACCAATTAGATTCTACTTCAAAGAGGGGAAATATTGGAAAAGCCCTTTAAACATTTCTAAACTATGCTAAGAAGAAGAGAAGTGTACGGAGGGTAACAAGATTACAAGTACTTTAGTCGTAAGTTCGAGTACCCTCCATTTATATGTAAAGAAGCATGTCCCAGTGACAGCGGTCCCCTAAAAACCTTTTTTTAAAAATTTTAAAATTTTTAAAATGCAGTTTTTGAAACATAAAAATTACACAATTCTGTTTACGTTTGATAAGTATCAACCCCTGTTTTTAATTTAATATATACATGAAACCAATATATACAACACATATTAACCCCTGTTTTTAATTTAATATATACATGAAACCAATATATACAATACATATTAACCCCTGTTTTTAATTTAATATACACATGAAACCAATACATACAATACATATTAACCCCTGTTTTTAATTTAATATATACATGAAACCAATACATACAATACATATTAACCCCTGTTTTTAATTTAATATATACATGAAACCAATATATACAATACATATTAACACCTTTTTATCTGTATTCTATGTTTTCTGGTTGAAATGTGCTAATACAGGGATAAAGGTGGAGATTAGAATGATTGATATATATTGATGAGAAATTATACTAACTGGACCTTGCAATACAACCCGAAGAAAAAGTGAGAACGGAAACGTCCCGGAGAATTAGAAATCTAACTGTGAACTCACAACTGCATTTGACAATCAAACAACAAAGAACTTATTTTTATTTTATTTTTACTTCTACAACCATATAATCTTATGTTTTAATTTTTATTTCCCCTTTCATGTTCTCCTTATGTATATCCTCCTACATATTCCAACCCCTCAACCCCCGTCCCCCCTCCCTCTCTTCCCTCACAGCTCCCTTTGCTTTTTAAGATTCCATTTCCCTCTTTGTAAATTAATGAGATCTCACCCTTTCAGTTCATTAGCATGGATAGTATAGATATACAGATAGATAGCTAGAGGTAAAGGGGAACGAAGAGTGGTATAAATTATTCATACAGAAATGGATATCCTGAATGTATAAGGTTGAATGTATAAGGATGAATGTATAAGGATGAATGTATAAGGATGAATGTATAAGGTTAAATGTGTAAGGATGAATGTATAATTGAAATTATCAGGTGTTGATAAGGGCAGCTAATGAGGGGACACAGAGTTCATTAACTCAGGGATATAAAGAATCTAAGTATCCATTCTACAACTTTTATTTTATCAATGATAATATAGGACTTCATTTTTTTATCTTCCCAAGAAAGTGTTGTACACATATTGATCAGAAGAGATGTTGCAATTGTATTCACTTAAAATAGTGATCATGCTAACAAAAAAAATTTCAAAATGGAAAAATCCATAATTCCACAATAAAGGTGGATGAAAGGAAGGGTATAGAAAGGAGAAGAAGGTGAAAAGACACAGAAAGAGAAAAAGAAGAATAAAGAAGAGGAAATTCTAAATACATAAAGGAGAAAAAAAGAAAAAGAGGGATCGTTTAGAAACCTTGATAAATCTGCCTTGACTATTGAGAACTCTTGATAAATCTGCCTGACTGTTGAGAACTCTTGATAAATCTGCCTGACTGTTGAGAACTCTTGATAAATCTGTCTGACTGTTGAGAACTCTTGGTAAATCTGTCTGACTGTTAAGAACTCTTGATAAATCTGCCTGACTGTTGAGAACTCTTGATAAATCTGCCTGACTGTTGAGAACTCTTGATAAATCTGCCTGACTGTTGAGAACTCTTGATAAATCTGCCTGACTGTTTAGAACTCTTGTTAATTCTGCCTGACTGTTGAGAACTCTTGATAAATCTGCCTGACTGTTGAGAACTCTTATTAATTCTGCCTGACTGTTGAGAACTCCTGATAAATCTGCCTGACTGTTGAGAACTCTTGTTAATTCTGCCTGACTGTTGAGAACTCCTCATAAATCTGCCTGACTGTTGAGAACTCTTGTTAATTCTGCCAGACTGTTGAGAACTCCTGATAAATCTGTCTGACTGTTGAGAACTCCTGATAAATCTGTTTGACTGTTGAAACCTAAGTACTGAGCACTCTGGAAGGATGAATCTTATTTTCCAGTTAACCCGTGGACGAGTTTATTATTAAAAGAAATACTAATGTGTCCGCCCCTCTCTAGATCATCTAAGGTGGTCCTGGTTCTTCTCTTTTATCATATTTATTCTGTCAAAATACATTTTTCAAAATAAATTTCAGCTCGTTGTAATTTATTATATTGTCGTGTATTTACAAGTTCACATTTTATTGTACATATATTTTTCAACATTTTGCGAATAAAACTTCTTTTGTTGATATTATAAAAATTACCGTTACAACTTGTTTAATTTAATTTTCAAATTGTGCTAACTTGAAAACCCTGAATGGATACTATTCCTTCTCTGTAGAAATCAATCCACTCAACTTAGAATTACATTTAAACCAAACTATAAAGAATATTCAAATGCTTCTTTCGGGTTTTACAATCAAAGCTTAAGGCAAATCATTCAAGGGGTTCTGAGCTTTGAAAAGATCAGATCCAAGAATTAGTGCCGTGAAATGGAAAACATTTTAAGTTATGTATTCAACTGTTAACTGTGTTATTTTTATGAACAATATATAGGATCAATTTCACTGAATGTTGGGGATCTTTTATGAATTGTAAGACTGTATTTTTAGGATTGGAAAGCAATCACCTATTTTAACATTTTTCCTTTTCTTCACTTTCATTTTTGATGAAAAATGTTTCACGGATTTTTTGTGGTGGCTCATTTAAGTTTAAATGCAAAAGATTTTCATGAAAACAAAATTTATGCTTTTAATTTAATTTTGTTTATTTTCGTAATCTCATTGATTTCATTTCGTTTACATAATTTAGCAGTTTAATTAGAATTATTATTATTTGCAATTATTTGCGAATAAATATAATTATTTCTGGTTCTGTATTGTACATTGTATCCGCGCTACCGGAATTATTCAATTACATCCCTTGTTTTCGAACGTATCTAATTGCAACCCTGGAGAATTAATGATCTCATAAATCCTGAATCCTTTTATTATGTTATATAATATATTATGCTAGATTAGGTCTTAATGTATTATAATGTATAACTGGAAATGACATCTACATAATACAACCCCTCCCCCTCCTTTAAGCACCTACCTCCCCCCGTCCTTGTGTAACCCCCCATAACGCATAACATCATACATAACGTTTATACAACAATTCTAGATGGAATAACATCCCGTTTTCTCCGACTATTTCAATATATTTCTCCGCATTGCTTCCATTTCACTCTTTCTCTTTCTTCCTGTCCTATCTATAAAATGTCCTGTCCATGAAATGTCCTTTAGATAAAACGTCCTATCCTTTAAAATGTAATATCCAGGAAATTTCATATCCAAACAATGTAACGATATACTCAAAGTCTTATTCAAAATGTCCGATGTTTCTATCTCTATCTTTCTAATTAAATGTCCCAACCCCAATTGGTTTTGGGCTAGTCTTGAGTTAAGTTACATATAGGAAATATATAATTTAATACAACAATTATTACACAGTTTTTATATTCTCCCTATGTGCAACTACGTTTCTATAATTTCATATCAAACGTGGATCAAATTGCTAGAGGATGAGTCACGCGGCAATCCTGCGCATTTTTTCATATTTTATCAAATATGGCGGAGTTCACGGTAAATATATTTATTTCCTATTAAACAGCGGACTCACATTTTTCCTGTATTTTGATTCCTAAGTGTAATAAATGTGTTTGTACAGTTTTGAATAGTAGAGAATGGTTTGACCCCCTAAAGTATGGTTTTGGTTGCCTGCTCTTCGATGAATGGAATATATATGCTTGAAACCAGATTTAAACTTTTTATATTTTCAAGCTAAATCCTTTCGGTTAGGTTTGAGGCAGGAGCGTACAGTAAACTCAGGATTGAGATGTCTAAGCCCGGCCCTAAAAGTGCCAAACCATAGAACCAAGGATTTAAAAAACGTTTTTCTTCAAAATATTGGTTGTAAAGTTGAGTCTGACACGTGTCTCTGGGTTTGTGGATGGTTGCAAGGTTCTATGGAACCAGATGGTTTAGGAGATATATATCAATCCTGGACCTGGAGATGGTTTCAACTCTTTATCAGTTGGAATAATCAGCCCAGGATAAAATACCAGAGTTTCAAGCAGAGAATGGAGAATGGAGACCTTGTATAAACTTCTTTATCCAAAATCTGAATAATGGATGAATTTAAATTTTCAGCTGCTCCGGTCCCCTCCTTCTCCACCTAATCCCCACTCAGCCTCCCCAGGCCTAAATGGGTTGTATGTTTTTGTAAAAAATTCACTCAAAGATTCATTTTTACAGGGACTGTAGAAGTAGGTTCAAGTCTTTCAAGTGGTTTCTATTTATCTAGGGACATTTCCGATTCACACCAGTACCCTTTGGATTTTTATCTGAACAACAATATGGCAGATATCGTCGTTTTCATATCTTAAACTTAATGAATTTCTTTTCATTCTCTGCAACATAAACCCGAAACCGCAATTAAGAATTTTCAATTTTCAGACAGAAAAAAAAATATCTTCTTAACTTTTAACTTTTGCTCAAGAAAAGGTTTAAAGGGTTCCATTTTAAAACCTTTTAATATGAAAGGATTCTTCAAATTAAGGTTAAAGTCAATTTAAAAGTGAACTATTTAGGCTAAAACTTGTACACTCTTTATACTCAGCTCAAGAATATATCATCAGACTTAACGGATATCGTAGTTTTCACCAAATACTTGGATTTTTTTTAGAAGAAGCTTTATCTGTAGTTCATTTGGATCCATATCCCAGGAGCCAAAAAATTGCGGGGTCCATTGGATCCAAATCTGGAACCTCAGCATTGTTATTATTTGATGGTTTTTAATTAAACTAAAGTATAGATTGAATTAAGTTCCCCTGACACTATGAATACTAAGGTTTGGCGAAAGAGACGACGTATGATAATTACAAAGTTTATCAGGTTTCCAAATCTCATTGAGCTTTTCAGCAAACTGGGAAATCTGGAAACTAGTCTGGGAATTAGGGTGAGTAGGACGGATATCCAGCTCCGAGCTCCGGGTTGGATTGGGTCAATGGATTGGAGAAAGAATACGTGTCGTATAATATCAAACAAGGATGGGATTACCCCGGATAACCCGGCTAATCCTGGAATATCAAAATAATTTAATATCATAAACTTTTCACAAAACACACAATATCATGGGAGAAAAACTTTCCTTGGGAGTTTTATAATTTGGATAGAAATAATATTCTGACAACCTACAAATCTACAAATCTACAAATCTACAAATCTACAAATCTACAAATCTACAAATCTACAAATCTACAAATCTACAAGTTTACAACCCTCCCAACTTTATTTATAAATAAAAAGAAACTAACACTGTATTTATTTGAACAGAGCGCTTAATTGTTGGATTACAGATGTATTTAAGATGAAATCAACTGAAAAGTTAGTATTAGTCACATAAAAAACATTAAACAGCATGTGTTTCATGAGACTTTAACTACAACTGGAGCCAGAACCCGTTCTATAAACTTTATTTATCCGCCATTCTCTACTTCCTAAATCTACATTTAATCCTTCTTTTCTAGATCTTTTTTCCATTAAGAATTTCATTAAGCGGCTCCACTTATTTTTTTAACAATCCCAGCTTTGCTTTAATTATATCATCACCTTCTTTAATTATATCGTCACCTTCTTTAATTATATCGTCACCTTCTTTAATTTAGAACTACCTTCCTTTGTAGATAATATGCCACCTTCTCTAGTATATAACTCCACCTTCTCTAGTATATAACTCCACCTTCTCTAGTATATAACTCCACCTTTTCTAGTATATAACTCCACCTTCTCTAGTACATACCTACACCTTCTCTAGTACATAACTACACCTTCTCTCGTATATAATTAAACCTTCCCTCCCATATAACTCTACCTTCCCTGATGCAAAATTCAACCTTCCCTCGTATAAATCTTCACCCCCTTATCCATCCCAACCAACCCTCCTCTCTTCACTTTAAATCCACTCTGTCGTTATAACATTTATACCTTAGATTCTTCAATCTTAACTTCTTTATTAAGTTGCAAAACCGTTCTCTTTTCAATTTCATTTCAAAATTCTATAATTCGACCTTTAATTTTCGTCTGTGTGACCCCTTCTGGTCGTGGACAAGACTCAAGTCTTTTTAAACATTCAGTTTCCCTTTCTCTGTGTCAACTCTCGTAAAAATCCTTCTCTCTATTTTGAGCTTCTGAGAAGGGAATGCAATAGTTTTTACCCAAATATTTATTCTGTCTCCGAGTACACATAGTTTACACAGATGGAAACCATAAAAACTAAAGGTTTCCTCGGCACCTTTACTTCACCCTTGCAGTTTACGTTGAGAGAAGATCTGGCAGGTTTATAACCCTACCCAGAGCATTTAAACCTATATTTGGACTAGTATCAAATAGGTTTCTGTTAAGTGTAAGAAAGTATTGTATGCTTGTGTGTGTGTTTGTGTGAATGAGAGAGTATATTGTATAAGATTGATTGTATAATGTCCAGAATTTGAAGCCACAAATCAACAGTCAATTCATCATTCAAACCTTTCATTGTCAAACAGGAAACCTGTCCGTATAAACTTCCCACCAGTTCTTATGCACTTTAATCCCCTCCTACTCAATCCTCTTCTCTAACCCTGTTTTAAAACTACTCTACTCCAATCCTGTTCTCTTCTCTACTCCAATCCTGTTCTCTTCTAAACTCCAACCCTGCTCGCCTCTATACTCCAACTCTGTTTTCCTCTACTCCAACCTGGTTCTCCTCTACTCCAACCCTGTTCTTCTCTATACTCCAACCCTGTTCTCATCTATTCTCCAACCCTGTTCTCCTCTATACTCCAACCCTCTTCTCCTCTACACTCAACCCTGTTCTCCTCTATACTCCAACCCTGTTCTCCTCTATACTCCAACCCTGTTCTCCTCTATACTCCAACCCTGTTCTCCTCTATACTTCAACCCTCTTTTCCTCTCTATACCAACCCTGTTCTTCTTTATACTCCAACCCTATTCTCCTCTACTCATACCCAGTTCTCCTCTATACTCCAACCCTGTTCTCCTCTATACTCCAACCCTATTTTCCTCTACTTCAACAATTGTTTCTTCTACTCCAACCCTGTTCTCCATTGCCTGAACCCCGTGCTCTTTTTTACTCCACCGTCATTTTCCCCTATCCAATCCTACTCCTTTGATGGTTGAGTTCGTTCCCCTGGTTTACTCCTAGTACAGATACTCTCTAGCCCCTGAGACTGATTTATATTTTGGTTATGAAGCTTGGGAAACAGTTGTCTAGTTGTCTAGGTCTTGAAAACAATTTCTAGACTTTAACCACCTGGAGTGCATTACCATAGATAGTTTCTGGTTTACTTACTGTAATTTCCATCTTAGAAATAAAGATAAATTAATTTCGATGCTTCTTGTTTTACTTCATATTTTACTTCGATGGTTCGTTTTTAATAATTTTAAAAGGCGAGGACTGGCGAGGACATGTCGTAGAGGTTTCGTGAAGATAAGAACTATCGAGGTTGCGTGATTCCTTGGAATTCGAGGTTTCGTTATTTTACCAAATACAAATATTAAATCAGTAAAATGGAGCATTTTTGATGTTTTAAGATTCTTAGTTTTTTTTGTGAGCCAAGTTTATTTTGTCGTCATGGCATAAAAGAAAGATTTTAAGCATTTTATTATTTAAAAAAATAAAAATTGGACTTCATTTTCTCTCAAAGTGCACATTTTAAAAGCACACGCAGCATTGTAAATACTTGTTCTTTAAAACAAAACAAAACTTTAATTTTTATTCCAGTTAATTTCCTCCTAGTACTTTAATTACAAAATTAAATATATTAAAATATATACAGGGTTACCCACAAAAGATGAGACTGAAAAGCAACTTGAAACGTTCTTCAAATGACGATCCCAAGTATAATGAGGTATTTCAATGGCTTATTTAACGATTTGTCAAATAAAAAAAAAGAAGTTTATTGTTTTGGGAATCATAAATATAAGGAAACAGAACAGTATAAGTTCTGTGCAGTCGTCTCTGTAGTCTTATCCTTTGTAGGTAACCTGCATAATGTTGTTGACCATAAATTTACCTTCTACCCCACCCCCCACACATTATGTCGTTTTTACCAACCTCTCCTCTCGGAGAAGTCCAAACCATAGCAATACTCCGGCAATTTCTCTGTACTCCGACAAAAGAAAAACATCAAATAATGAAACCTTTTAACTAAGTGAATAATTAAATCCAAAAATATCTTTGCAATCCATAGTAATTTTACCTAAACAATCAAGTTTCTTATTTTCAGAAGTCTTATCCAAATGTTTTTTTTAAACTTACCCACCACTCATCACTCCTTAATTACCCCCAAACACACCTAAATAGTAAGTTTATTTTATTAAACAGTAAAACAATGTTACACCAATATTTATTTTATTAAACTGTAAAACAATGTTACACCAATATTTATTTTATTAAACAGTAAAACAATGTTACACCAATATTTATTTTATTAAACAGTAAAACAATGTTACAACAATATTTATTATATTAAACAGTAAAACAATGTTACACCAATATTTATTTTTTAAACAGTAAAACAATGTTACAACAATATTTATTTTATTAAACAGTAAAACAATGTTACAACAATATTTATTTTATTAAACAGTAAAACAATGTTACAACAATATTTATTTTATTAAAATGTCATATTAATATTTATTTCCACTAAAACTGTAGTTTTATAGGTTTGATAAAAATTCATTTATTGAGACTATGGAGTAGAGGAGCCATCAACCATCAATTAACTAATCAACGACTCCCCGCTTAAGTTTCAACAAATGTATATAGTACAGTTTTACTAGAATTAGTAAATTTTGTTATTGAAATAAAGCATTTGAAAGTACACAAGCGTGCATAAGTACAGGATTATCCACACAGGATGAGACTTCAGAGACGACTGTACGGAATCTTAACAGCCTTTAATCTTAAATTGATGCTTCTCGGTCGCTGTGATTTAAAGGAGGGAAGCTCACAAATAAAAATTTGATGAGAACTTTTTTAATTACTTCTTAAACACTATGGTTAAAAACAAGTGCTTTATAGGTCCAAAAAAACATGTTTAGGGCTACAAAAAGCATAAGTGGTTTAGAGTGGTAAAATCAAAGCCTGAAGTCGACCCTGTCTTAAAAAATTGATGCAACATTTCAAACCAGGCTGAATCTCTGTGCTAAAGTTAAAAATTAACTGTGTGCATTCTTTGCCAAATCATTTAATACATTTTTAAAAACACATATCAAGAACCACGGACAAAATATTTAACCTCTGGTTCTCCAGAATTAAGGAGTTTTAGGTCTTCATTACAGTCTCATCCTTTGTGGGTAAACCTGTATATAGGATCTACAGATACCGGGGGATAGACTCGAAAAAATGTGACACAACACAATGTAGTTTTTAGTGTGATTGGAGTCATTATTCGTTAAAGTAACTTTTTGTTTTCCGATCCTTCCATTTGGTGTAAAACTACACGAAAATTCAAAAATCTCTCATTACACTAAAATATGTTTAAGAATCAAAAAAAAAAATTTTTCATAGAGAGTATTCCAAACTCCAGAATTTTGAATAATCTGGAAAGAAACTTGAAGAGAGGCTGCAACATTAATTGAGAAAAATTAAAAAAGTTTATTTATTTTCTCTAAAAAAAATATTTGAAAAAGAAATAATAAGAATTATTCCTTGTTTAACGGTAACAGAGGTTTTCAAATATAGGACACTTAGTTTTACACCATATGGAAGCATCAGACAACCAAAAGATGATTAAACGACACCTGCCAAAATGGAAAACTATATGCTGGATTACATTATCGAGTTTTTAATGATATCAAGGGCTTCTTAAAAACCCTAAACCTGAACATTTTTGCAAAAAAACTCTCAAAAGTTAAAAGTTCGTAATACTCATAAAACTTGGTTCAATTGGCCCAGAACCTTCTTCTACCAGTTCTAAACTTTTCTTTCATATATTTAAAAAATTTGAACTATGAACTTTTTTATATCTATTAATATTTTTGATAAATCTTTGAAAATATCAGCATAAGTAATGGGTATTGAAATGTTCATCAAACACTGAATATAAATACGCCGAAAACGTAAAAATCAGTTAAAAAACAAATTACAGGCATAAAACTGATGTCTAGTCCTCCTAACCTTAAAAAATGTTTTATTTTGCCTCAAATCTTACAAATAGACCATGATCTTTAGTTTTTATACACGCTTGCGCTGCCCTATTTTCAAATATAAAAGAGATATTTCTTTTTTTTTAAGTTCAATGAACAATTTTTACCGCATATAGATCTTTAACAACTTTTTTATATTATTTTCTTTTGTTTACTTTGTAATAGGACAGATTATCCATATATATAAAAATGTTGTAATCTCTGTTTGTTGGTCCGATCATAACTCAGGAACCCCATGTCGACCGATTTGCATCAAATTTTTATAAGGGAACTCGGGAGAACCACAGTAATGTTCTTAGCTTAGGTTTGGTATTTTAAGTTTAGTGGGTCGACCTTTATAGGAAAAAATAACTGGGTTCGCAAACTAGTTGTTAAATAAAACAGTTTAGTGAAGCAATAACGCAGTATGCACATTGCACAAGATTGCTTAAAGCCGATTTGCTTGAGCATATAAATTAATTTCGATGAGTTCGATTAAAGCAAATTTTGCTTTAAACATTAGTTTTTTTTGACTTTTTGTAGGATTGCAATTGTATGAGTCATGCAACATACAAAAAACATACAAAATTTCACAATTAAAAAAACGTTTGTCAATGTCAATGTTAATCCAGTCTGAAATTATTGTTTATGCATGCTAAAATTCTGTTCGAACATTGTTTTCTTTATTTTCTATATATTTAATTTAAAGAACATTGCAGAATATATCTAATATTTATGTCTGTAATGTTCCAAATTGTGTAAATGGAAAAACAATAATTCTGAGACGACTTATTTCGTCTCGTATCTCTCTTTTTCATTTAACATAAATAAGATTGGATTGAATTTTTTATTCACATTTCCTATTTAAAATTTTTGATCCAGTACAGTTAATTTCATATTGGAAAAATAGTACAGTAGGTACAGTGTTGAGCAGTTGGTCAGAATTAAACATTTAGAAGCACTTGCGGTGAACAATGGAGGGTCCGCACTCATCATACTCCTGCTTGGAGATCCACATCTGCTGGAAGGTGGAGAGGGAGGCCAGGATGGATCCTCCGATCCATACGGAGTACTTCCTCTCAGGGGGAGCAATGATCTTGATCTTGATGGTGGAGGGAGCCAGGGCGGTGATCTCCTTCTGCATTCTGTCAGCGATACCGGGGTACATGGTGGTTCCTCCGGACATGACGGTGTTGGCGTACAGGTCCTTACGGATATCAACGTCGCACTTCATAATAGAGTTGAAGGTGGTCTCGTGGATGCCGCAGGCCTCCATTCCGAGGAAGGAAGGCTGGAAGAGGGCTTCAGGGCACCTGAACCTCTCATTACCAATGGTAATGACCTGACCGTCGGGAAGCTCATATGACTTCTCGAGGGAGGTGGAGGCAGCAGCAGTGGACATTTCCTGCTCGAAGTCAAGGGCTACATAGCACAGCTTCTCCTTGATGTCTCTGACGATTTCCCTCTCGGCGGTGGTGGTGAAGGAGTATCCTCTCTCAGTCAGGATCTTCATGAGGTAGTTGGTCAGTTCGCGACCAGCCAGATCCAGACGAAGGATGGCGTGGGGGAGAGCATAACCTTCATAGATAGGAACAGTGTGGGAAACACCATCTCCGGAATCCATGACGATACCAGTGGTACGACCGGAAGCATAGAGGGAGAGGACGGCCTGGATGGCGACGTACATGGCGGGCATGTTGAAGGTTTCGAACATGATCTGGGTCATCTTCTCTCTGTTGGCCTTGGGGTTGAGGGGAGCCTCAGTCAGGAGGACGGGCTGCTCCTCGGGAGCAACACGGAGCTCGTTGTAGAAGGTGTGATGCCAGATCTTCTCCATATCATCCCAGTTGGTGATGATTCCGTGCTCAACGGGGTACTTCAGGGTGAGGATACCTCTCTTGCTCTGGGCTTCATCTCCAACATAGGCATCCTTCTGTCCCATACCAACCATGACACCCTGGTGACGGGGACGGCCGACAATGGAAGGGAAGACGGCTCTGGGAGCATCATCTCCAGCGAATCCAGCTTTGCACATGCCGGAGCCATTGTCAACAACAAGAGCAGCAACGTCCTCGTCACACATGTTAGAGCTGATGTATCTGCAGCTAACGGGAGTAAGATCAACACTGATAACATAGAATGCATCCTCTCTAACTTTAATAGACTTACACTCTAATCTTTGTGTCAGAGCCAAGAAAGCGATATATGTCCATATATGGGCAAACTATTGTGAGAAAGCTGACCCCAACCTGACCGTAGGGTTCAGCTTCGAGCAGGTTCTCTAGGTTCTCCAGAGTATAGGTGGGAATATGAGATAATAAATCCTAGGAGAGAGGGGAGAACAGGCTTACTTTACTTCATTACCTATAGGAGAACAGTAAACACAATTATCATAATTTACATAAATCATACTTTTAGAATTATTTTAGTTTTTAATAAATATGAACTAGGGTTTGTCTATGTCTAAAAAAAGAGAAATAGGCTAGGAAAAGTCTAAAAATAAGGTTAAATCTATATAATAAAGCTATTCGGTCTATATACATAATAAATATATATAAACGGCCGGACAAATCGGAATTTTTGAGGGAACCCTGGGGGGTAAATTAGGAAATCAAATTCATTTTTATCCAAATTCGAAATCTTTTATTTTTTTATTTCACGGGCAACGCCGGGCACTTTATCTAGTAATGAGTATAAAGGGGTAAACATAGAATATTATATTTATTATATTATAGAATATATTAGCAGAAGAGTAAAAATGTTTTCGGAGGCGAAGAATCTATTCATTCATTTCAAATTTTTATTTTGGTTCGTCTGTCTGTTTGTTTCTATAAAACGTCATAACGGCCGAAATTTTTGTAGTAACTCATATCACCCAAGGGACGGTTTTTAATCTATCAATGAAAACGAAGAAATCCATGAAATTATGATGCCGTTATTAATTCATAATTTACGAATAATTGGTTACTACAATAACCAATAACCAAGCGATAAGATTGCTCTTAAAACTTTATCATCTTGCATCCTGCAACACATTATTACTGGAATTCATCAATTACACTTTAAATGAAGTAAAAAATGCAATTTATTGTATATTGTATCAGAAAATTAGGCACTAATTATACAGAGAAATTGTCACTTTTTTGGGGAGTTTTGTAAGAAGATTCGATTTCTTTGGATTTACACATTTTACAATTTACATAATGTGTAAATAATATTCAAGACTTCTATACTCTATATGGCGTCATAATTAAGTTATGATATTTTTATCTTATTACAATATTACAAATATTTCAAATTGCAGAATGCAGAATTGGTGGTAAATGATATAAGATAACATTTTATCTAAACAAAGTCGAATTCCGTAAAACAGCAGATCAAGTTCTAAGCCTTGGAATCTTTTACAATCACATGGACAACTCCATATCTCTCGATGAATAGCTCTGACTCCAGGAGTACTTCTTGAAGTAAATATCTAAAACAATAATATAGCAGACAGGGTTACCCACAAAGGTTGAGGCTTCAGAGACGACTGTACAGAATTGTTACTGTCTATTTCCTTATATTCAGGATTCCTTGCAACTGTAAAATTATGTTTCATACTTTACCAAATCATTTAATAAGCCATAAAAAGATCTTATTCCAGACAGAAAACTTAATTAAACATCAGAATCGTCATATTTAAAGATTTTGAGGTCGTCTTCACAGTCTTAGTGCATTTGTGCAGTAAACTGCTGTATATATGTTTATGACAACATTTATATCAAATTTACTTGTCCTACTGCAATTGACCCAAAAACTTATGCCTCACACATTTGTTCAGTATTTCAGGCCCAACCTAGTGAATTTTCTTAGGCATTCATCATTTTAAATTTGTCGTTTGACGGTTTGTTTTTGAATTTTCTATTTTTACTTTGGTAGATTTTTAAAGAAGACGACAATCTAGCCAATTTCCCATTCAAAACCTAAAATCGAATAGTTTCTAGTTTACAGGGTGTCCCAATAAACATGGGAATTCAGTGACGAATTCGATATCGTCTTTTTAAATAATTCTTTGATTTAGGATAGTGATACCTACTGATAAAGCTGTAATCTGTAAGAGTTTCGTCGCTATGCTCACATTTTTTATGTTTTGACTGCATACGGTTGTACTTAGTAAAACAAGAAAATTGCAGTATACATACAGAGTAAACTTGTTCATCTTGCGAAGACATTACAGACACATCTTTGCAACGTCTTTTACCGTTTTCATAAAATAAACTCTAGCAGACATAATAATATTACGGCTTTTGAAATTAGGTATTACAAAGCTAATTCATAACAAAGACGATATCGAATTCGTCACTGAATTCCCATAAATTACAAAATAACAAGGTTCTCTGTTATAGCTCTGCTTCATATTTTTCTTTTTAATATCTAACTCAATTTATATAAACTGAACAACCTTGGCATTTATTTTGGTGAAAAGATGTGCACATAGAACAAAGCACACGCACTGATATTTTAAATAACCATGAATAATAAAAATTGATTCATGATAACTTCAAAGTCGTCTTTGACTATAGAATTAACTTGCGGAATTCAAACCGTGCATTTTCTAGAACTACCTGAGAGGTTACAGTGTACAGATGAGGGGTTTGTCGGAGTCATGTCGGTTGTTAAAGCGGAGAATTCCGGAGCTACATACGGGGCATCAGTCTCATCTTTCACCTAGTTAATCACCGTGCAAAATGTCGTCGTCATTTTAACAAAAAAATCATTATCATATGCATAATTTTTAGTCTATAAACAGGTTAATATTTTTAATTTTAACTAAGAATTTCAGTTTGTTAAATCTGAATCTCGTCTTTTATTAAAAAAAAAGATTTATAAAAAATCCTCAAAAAAAAATACAGAATTTATATATTTTAATATTTTACTGGAATATCAACCTGAGGTTTGAAGGGTGGGATAAGTTTTCTTTTCTCCAATAGGTTCCAGTCAATGTCAGAGAAGAACGGAGAAATCATGATTTCCTCAGCATCTCCCTCCCCTGATCCCAACCTAAACACGGAGAAGTTAAATCGTCAAGGCCGGGTCAAAACCATCTAAATCTTTCTAATACAGGGTGTCCCAAAAAACATGGGAATTCAGTGACGAATTGGATATCGTCTTAGTTATGAATTAGCATTATAATACCTAATTTCAAAAGCCATAATATGATTATGTCTGCTAGAGTTTATTTTATGAAAAGGGTAAAAGACTGTAAAGATGTGTCTATAATGTCTCTGTGAGATGAACAGTGAAGACGGACAAGTTTACTCTGTTTGTATACTGCAATTTTCTTGTTTTACAAAGTACAACCGTATGCAGTCAAAACATAAACAAACAAAATGTGAACATAGCAGACGAAAATCTAACAGATTAAAGCTTTCTCAGTAGGTATCACTATACTAAATCAAAGAATTATTTAAAAAGACGATATCGAATTCGTCACTGAATTCCCATGTTTATTGGGACATAATTTAAATAATATTGTTTTTTTTTTATGATGGTTGGATAAACAAATTTTGACCCTAGAAGAACTTCAAAGAAGTTTCACAAGTTATATTTTTGTTCAACCCACCTTCATTTTCAACATAACAAATGATATAATTCATGTTAGGGGGACATATATTCAGCCTGCTTATAGCAAGTTTCATCAATTTTTAAGACAGGGTCGACTTTAAAGTGTCGCAACACCTTGGACTTTGATTTTACCTCTCTAACTCACTTATACTTTTCTGTCGCCCATTAGATGTATATTGTATATTTTAGCACTTTAACGAACTTGTTAGCTTTGGTTTTAAAAAAGTTATTGGCAAAATTCTCATAGAGTTTTGCTTGAAAGCTCGCAACCTTTGAATCACAGTGAGGGACAGCCAGCTTTCAGTGGTTTTGTATATGCATGAAAACGTAGGATTAAAAATAATACATATCCGGAAGGTACCAGAAAACTATGGAATAAATGTCGTCTTTGGTCTTTCTCAAGAATAAAATACGTCTATAAATAATTAAGGCACATTTAAAGAAATAAAGAAATCCTTCAGCGTCATTTTGTATAAATTAAAGAAATAAGGACCTAAGTTAATCATTTCCCTGTTTATTGGTTACTGCATCTTATGTTACATTCGGTTTATTAGAATCATAATATATATATATACACAGTGAGAACCAGATCACTGTGGAGTAGGAAAACGACTTTTAGACTCAAGTACGGATTTTCCATAGTTCAAATGATTTAAGCTGTGTAGTAAACTGTTCATACATAGACCTATTCCACTTAATAAGGATTTTTAAGCTATTAGAAAAAATATTTGTTTTGTAACACCAACAAATACACATAAAGATTGCTAAAATGTCGTCTCTAAATAACAACAGTTTTCAGGTTCTCACTGTATCTACGATGTATAATGTATATTTGTCACATATTTGTGCGGCCTCATTATCAGTGCTTTACCGTAAGTGCGTTTCTTTTTAAATTCAGAGAATGTTTAAAAATGTTGTAAGCTAATGATAGGACACGTTCCCTGTGCAATCTTTCTTATTTTTAGTTAAAAAATATTTTTTTTCTGTCGACAAATTGATGATAAACCAACCTATTTGTGGAATCTTTCTCTAGAAGTCCAGATATTAGTTCCTTCAGTTCTACACTCAATATACTGGATTTAGGAAACCTGAAAACAACTACAAAATTCTAAGGAATTTTCAAAGATTTTTTGAAGATTTTAAAAAGAAGTTTTAAAAAAGTATAGAGCATCAATAAAAACAACCTTCATTGGGCCTAGGGTTTCCATTCGCAAAACTTTTGCGCAATTTTTGCGGAACGAAACGCAAAATTTTTCTTTCTTTGCGCATCAGTTTTGCACGAAAAAACAACAATTTGCGCAATCATTCGCAAAAGTCATTTCGCGCAAAATTGCCCTTTTCCGCTTTTGCGAAACTCAAGTTTTGCGCAATTCCGCAATTTCGTACCAAAATCCGAAACAGATTGTCCAGTAAAAGTCTCGACAATTTTAGTTTTGGACATGCATATTTCCTAAAAGTGGATTCTTCAGGCATTGGTTACTTTCTTGCATTGTTTTATATGAGATTATAAAGATTTCAGAAATTTGATTAAAAAAATTTAAGAATATAAGGAAGCAACCAATTGAGTGTAGTATAATCGTTATCATACTCGTATGTTAATATTTTTTTATGTATGGAATAAATCTTCAGTTGTTTAATTCTAAGCTTAGAATATCAATTTTTGACAATGTGCCTAAAAAGTTACATTTTGCGTAAAACTTGCGGTTTTGCGCAAATTGCGCAAAGCGCAACTTTCGTAAAAAACATTTCCGGTTTTGCGCAAATTGCGCAAAAAAATAGCGCAAAACCGCGCAAAACTCATTGCGTTTCATGCGCAAAAATAGCGCAAAAGTTCGCAAAAAAAATTTGCGCGAAAATAGCGCAAATTTTGCGCAAAAGATTTAGCCATTTCGTGGAAACCCTAATTGGGCCCATGTAACTACAATTTAACCCAGAACTTGGGAAATCGGAGACACCCAAATAATTTATAAAATGTCCTTTTCACAATTTTTCAATGTTTTTTTTACTATTTTACCTACACTTCAGTAATTGTAAAGAAAATTACGGGAACAGTTTTAAATGGCTCCATATAATTATTTAATAAAAAAAACTAAATATATTCAGCAATCCATTATCAGGAGGTTCTGAGAACGATATTTAAAAAATTCTCTCGATGTCTCCCGAAGTTCCATGGGTTTAACTGTATGAAAAAAGGTATTAAATGGACATTGTACTTGACAGAGATAAAAATTTAAAAAGTAAAGGTCTATCAGAGTTAGAAGAATAGCTTAGAATGCATGTACATTTTAATCCGGAACAGAATCCTGGATCCAGATCTAGCTCATTAATTTTACTGCTTTGCCAAAACTTGTCTGTCCAACGAGGGGTTATAGAAATAAGTCAACACATGTTGAGCAAACGTTTTTTTTTACATAATTAGGTTGATATTTTGCCCCCTGGACCCGTGGATTCGCATAATTTCGCCAAATATTAATGTTATATTAAAATCGTATAATTTGACTAGGTTGGTCGATTCTCTGAAAAATGCGCAATTCAGTCCATTCTGTTAAAACACTTTTCAATTGAATTATGGAAATTTTTTTTTAAAAAGTGGCCGAGAACATTTTGAAGGTTAAAATTGGCATTTTAGAGCAAAATGTTTCATCAACGACAGCCCCATTTAGGGCTACGTGGAAAAAACACTTCTTTGAACTAAAAAATGACGTTAAGTATGCGAAAAAGCTAAAAACAAATATTTTTCTAAGCTGCCATGTTTTGTCTTTGTCTGAATAAGTTTATGAAGTTGCCTTAATTTCTCCTGGAAGATAATCTTAAACATTTCAGCTCTTTTCTCATTATAGAACGGTAGTTCTCCTTAACAAAGCGTATACATTATTTAACATATATTCGTCTGCAAAAATGTTAACATTTTTAACTCAGAATAAATAGGGTTACCACAAAAAATGAGACATCAGAGAGGAACTGCAACCCTAAACTTCTTTTTTCTTTCCAAAATATTAAATATATTATTTAAAGACTATATTCCACCCTCAGATCATTGTATTTAAAGAGTTTATGGTCGTTATTAAAGACTTGGAGAGAATCAAATCCCTGAAAAAGGATTTTAAAATCCGCAAATCAATATTGTTGATCCAGAAAAGACCTACTCATCTTTCTCTCCTTTTATGTCCTCATTATTCATTATGTTTTTATATCTAGAAGCAATAAATGTACTTCTAAAGTCTCATGTTTTGGAGGTAACCCTGCATATTGGTTAAATAAGTTCCAAGATTCACAGTAGTACCCTTTAAACCATACTGACTTGCGGAATTATTCAGCAAAGACAAAGAAAGTAATTGTCAGAATATAACACCTCTCAAAGAGAAAAAAAGTTATCTTCCCCATTCTTGCTCAGAAAAAAGGTTTAAAGGGTACCGTTGTGAATCGGACATGTAATTTTTAAATATATATTTATATAACCTGTGGCCATCTCATAGATTACAACTCCTAAACTCCACCAGTCAACTCCACGCCCATATTCACGCTTCACAAACACCTGTAGAATGCATTCGTAGGATCAGGTGTTTTTAAAAACAGATTCAGTTCTTCACAACACAATTTAGACTTATTTTTATATATTAACGTTTACTAGCTTGGGAACCCAGGTTGCCCAGGGTAGTTACTCCAGCGGTTAATCAGGTATTTTTCCTTTAAAAATCTCACCCACTCTCAACTTAGAATCTCAAAACTATCTCACCCACTCTCAACTTAGAATCTCAAAACTATCTCACCCACTCTCAACTTAGAATCTCAAAACTATCTCACCCACTCTCAACTTAAAATCTCAAAACAAAACAATTCCGTGGTTCTCCCGAGTTTCCCAATCAAATTTGAGGCAAATCGGTCCAGTGGTTTATGAGTTTAGGTCGGACACACAAACAAACAAACAACCACCCAAACAGAGATTATTATTTTTTTTTATCGATTAATGTATGAGAGAAAATGCTTAATAATAAATAATTCAAAATGTTTACTTTAAAAAGGGGCAATTAACATCCTCGAAGTTTATTTAAATTGAAAACGTGATTTATATTAATCCCCACCTCCGGAGCCATATAAGCCGGAGTACCGCACATCGTCCTTGCCAGTCGTCCTTCGAATATATCGTCCTTGCAGAGTCCAAAGTCCACAATCTTGACGTGTCCTTGTGAGTCCAGCATTAAATTCTCTAACTTTAGGTCCCTAGATTAGATTTAAATTCATTTGAAGAATATTATAAAAGTTAAAAAATTGGGAAAATCCCACACTATGTTTGATTAACTAAAGGGAACATGTATTAATGAATAATGATATGCTACAGTGAAACCCTTAATAACGAATACATCGGAAGAATTTATCAAATGTCGTCTTGACAATTTTTCGATGAGTTTTATACTATATTACGTAAATTTCAGTATTTGTGAAAATAAATAAATAGCCGTTAATATGCAGGAACAAATTTAAAGAGTTCCATATAATCATTTAATTAAAAAACTAAATATCTGCAACATTCCATTATCAAAAACTAAAGAATACGACATTTGATGAATTCTTTGGATGTATTCGTTATTAAGGGTTTCACTGTATAAGAATTGTAACTCTGTTAATTAAAAGCTAGAAGAATTATATTAATATTAAACTAAAAAGTTTAAGAATTGTATTGTTTTTTTTATAAAAAGTGATAATAATTGTTTTAATGTTATAAAAAAGTTTTAAGTATTGTATTGTTGTTATAAATAAAAGTTAGAAGAATCGTATTGTTTTGTTCATAAAAGTTAGAAGAATTATGTTGTTTAAATAAAAGTGGGAAAAATTGCATTGTCGTTAACATAAAAAAGATAATGAATAGGCTATTGAGTCCGCCTGCTGCGGAAAATATTATTTTATATATTGTGATTAAAAATTAAATTCATAAATATTGTTTTTATGCAGTACTAAATGATTTGATTTCATGGTTGTTATGGTTCATTCTTTATCAAGTCAGCCACCACATGGAAGTCAATATCATGGATTTTTAAAAATTTTTGCACACAGCTAGAATATCATGAGAAAACATCAATCTCTCAATAACTTAATTTTGTTAAATAAGATTAAGCTAATTCAAACGCCATTTAATATTAATAAGTAAAAGTTAAAAAATTTTTTTTTTCAAATGTCATTAAAGGCTAAAAAAGAACGATTTCTAAAGTTTATGATAGATTAGGATTGACTTAGTTATAGACCTATTCTGGACCTTGCACTACTACTATGATAAACTTTGGGCCTCGCACCACGTCTTCTAGGAATTTAACTAAGCTTCTCCTTGGACAAAATAATCTACCTGTAAATAATCTACCTGTAAATAATACCACGCTGATGAAGGTAACCTAGAGCTAGAACAATCTCTGCTCCGTAGAACGCAACCCATGGCTCAGGAAACTGATGCAACCGTCCTAAAAATCATTAATTATAATTTAAAATTCTTATCAGGCTCCAGTGATTAGAACCAGTTTTGATGGAAGACCACCTGAAAACCCCATTCAAGAAACAGCTATGATACAATTTTTTAGAAACTATATGCTTCATTAACTCCCCACATTCATATATAATCCAACAACTCACCACCTATCTATAATTATATGCTCAAGAAACTCCCCACCTATCTACATGTTCAAACAACTCCCCGCCAACATCTATGGTAAAACAGTTCCCCACCTAACTATAACATGCTGAAACAACTCCCCACTTACCTATATGCTCAAACAACTCCCCATTTACCTATATGCTCAAACAACTCTCCATTTACCTATATGCTCAAACAACTCCATGCTACCTATATGCTCAAACAACTCCCTCCTACCTATATGCTCAAACAACTCCCCACCTATCTATATCCTCAAACAACTTCCCACCTACCTATATGCTCAAACAACTCCCTCCTACCTATATGCTCAAACAACTCCCCACCTACCTTTATGCGCAAACAACTCCCCACCTACCTATGTCCTCAAAAAACCTCCCACCTACCTATATGCTCAAACAACTCCCCACCCCCCACGTACTCCATGACAAAGAAGACCCTGTCGTCGTTGTTGAATGAGTACTTCAGGTTCACCAAGAACGGGTGCCTAAAATAATAAAAATTATTTTAAGAAGTGGTTTTAACTTTTAATTTGATATGAAAAATATAGAAAATGCATAAGATACTTTAAGCTGGGTAAGTTATTTTTAAAATCAAATACAGATATTTTTATCAATTGTAACAACAAATGTTGACCTAAGAGATTGAAGAACTCTGTTCTCCGTCCTGGTATGCTCAACCTCGTCCTTCTCCAGGATCAAGGACTTCTTCAGGATCTTCATCGCGTAGATGGTTCTACTCATCTTCTCTCGACACATTACAACCTTTATACCAATCAAGATATAGGGTTTCCCACGAAACATGACAGTAGCTAGACGTCTTAAAAGTCGTCTTAGATCTTTGAATTAATTTGTGACATTCAGTCGTCAGCCTATAGAATGAATGTTGAAACAATAATCACAAAATTCTCCTATTCCTGGCATTTCCAAAATATGGTCGCCTGAATTTCGTTCAGATTTTAATTTTTTAAAATAAAACCAAAATTGTCGGAATCTGAACGAAAGTCTTAGTATCTCCAGTAATATTGAAAGTACAGAAAAGGCAGACCACATTTTGGAATTTCCACTACTAGGGGAATTTTGTGATTATTAACTTAAGAATTTTACTTCTAATATAAGGTTTACGAATAAATGCCACAAATTATTTCAAAGAACAAGACTACTTTCAAGTCGTCTTGCTACTGTCATGTTTTGTCAAACCATTGAGAATTGAATGTATACAAATCAAGATATGTTAGATTATTGAGAATTGAAATAGGGAATTAAAATATATTAATAATTATTAAAATATATATTTGGCTAAACCGATTGCCCATTTTTTATAGTATCTCATACAGTGAAACCCTTAATAACGAATTCGAAAGAATTCATCAAATGTCGTATTCTTCACTTTCTGATAATAGAATCTTGCAGATATTTAGTTTTTTAATTAAACGATTATATGGAACTCTTTAAAACTGTTCCCGCATATTCATGGCTATCTATTTATTTTCGCAAATACTGAAATTTACGTAATTAGTATAAAACTCATTGAAAAATTGTCAAGACGACAGTTGATAAATTCTTCCGATGTATTCGATATTAAGGGTTTCACATAACCCCCTGGTTCATGGTAACCAACGACTAGAAGAGTCTTCACTGGATATTATAGTCTCAAATTGCTTGACAAGGAGGACGACATTTTACATCAGATTAGAACGAATTAAATCAAGCAAACTCACCTTTCCAAATGCGCCTTTCCCCAAAACTTTCAGGATTTCAAAATCCTCTAGGTTGACCTTCTTCTGAGGACTTCCAACATTTACTCGAGCATCTTCTGTTCTTGGTTTCCGGCAATTCTCTTCCAATGCGTCCCGGACCTGGAATTAGATAAAAAATTAATTTTTAAATGAGGCACTTGACAAATGGACTACAATGTAATTCATAAACAATCGAATTTTCTCTAGGAAAAATAAATATATATAATACAGTGGAACCCTTAATAACGAATACATCGAAAGAATTCATCAAATGTCGTATTCTTCACTTTCTGATAATGGAATGTTGAAGATATTTAGTTTTTTAACTAAATGATTATATGGAACTCTTTAAAACTGTTCCCGCATATTCATGGCTATTTATTTATTTTCGCAAATACTGAAATTTACGAAATATAGTATAAAACTCATTGAAAAATTGTCAAGACGACATTTGATAAATTCTTCCGATGTATTCGTTATTAAGGGTTTCACTGTATACAAACCCAGTAATTTTTTGTCAACTCTTAGTACTTTTTGTAAATTTGTCTTCTATAATTTAAGCAAGTTTTTAAATGAGGAATAAAGGTTTTGAGTTGAACACAAGAGTTTAAACTAGAATATTTAATAAGCATAAAAAGTTATGATTATTGAAAATTTTTCAATGAAATTATAGTTTTAGTGGGAAAGGTGTAGCAAATATCGTAGGAAACCTTATCTGTATATAAATTTGGCTTGTCTGTTTGGGTGTTTGTTTGTTTGTCTGTCTGTTTGTATCCAATAAACGTCAAAACGGCTGAACCGATCGGGCCCAAATTTTTTGTGGGACATCTAGGGACCCCAGGGAAGGTTTATGAATGATTGAAATTTTAAATATTTGTCTCAATCAAAATTCGATCGTCATTAAATTTTTAAAAATTTTGAAAATCCAAGAAATTTTTTGTGAAAATCCGCGAATTATTTTTGTTTTGTTTTACGATGTACACAAAGAGAACATGTTCACAATTAATTTAGAAGATGGGCGCGAGGCGCCCTCTAAGGCTAGAAAGAAGGGCGCGAAGCGCCTTGAATTTCTAGTAATTATAAATCTGAACATAGTGGCAATCAAATAATTATTATTTATGTACATTTGTCCCGTTTATTTACCTGTACAATAAAATGAAACAACTCATCTCTTGCTGTACTCTCTGCAGTACATAGTAGTCTCTCTACGTCAGTATCCATGTACAGGCCTCGTATAACCAAGCAGTTCGGCCTGAAAATATATTGGAGATGTTTAAATACAGCCACTGCCAGCGTCACCACACTAAATTTATTCTAAAATAAAAAAAAAAACATTTAACTACAAATGATTTATCATCAGAATAATATATAATAGCAATAAGCTTTCGAGAATTAAGCAAACAAAATGCTTTAGTTTCATTTTTTACAATTCGATCTTTTTATCAACATCATTTATAAGTTTTTTCAATGAAAATCAATATTGAGTTACTTCTTCTACAGAAAGCTTATAATAAAAAATAATTTTTTTTTACCTGGGTTGCTCCGTCCTGCGCACCTGACAACCCCTGATTGTATAACAGTTGAGAGGGAAGTCAAGTTCCTCCTGCCACAGTACTTTTATTTTTTAACGTGACTAACATGTCTTTGCACGCTTATAAAACATTCATTTTTTCATTTATTTATAACAATCATTTACGTA
This sequence comes from Eurytemora carolleeae, assembly GCF_000591075.1. Classification (NCBI taxonomy): domain Eukaryota; kingdom Metazoa; phylum Arthropoda; class Copepoda; order Calanoida; family Temoridae; genus Eurytemora; species Eurytemora carolleeae. The sequence goes on along the minus strand of NW_019396132.1, from coordinate 349,368 downwards.
CAGGGTGTCCCACTAAACATTTCGAAACAGTTTTTAAAAACAAATTGCGACAAAGTTTGTTTGGATGGAAGGGATGAGCAAAATAATGTATTCATTGATAAATTAACTACTTCTGTTGTTATTCATTGTTTTCGTATACGTACTGTACACAGACCCCTTAAACTCTCTGTAAGAAGTCCTTTTCTGCTACTTTTCTACAATTTTTAAGTCTGCAGAGGAGGCACAACGTCAAATTCTCTTTACAAAAACATCAGATAGAAAATAAAAGCAGTACTTATCGATTTCATAATTCAGTTAATTTAGTACACTGCCCCTTTTCGGTATAAAACAGCCATTCCCGTTAATAGCAGACCATGGGTCTAAATTTGTGTTAGTCTTGTGTTAGTCCCGACCAAAGATATTTCAAATGCACTGTGCCTAGTTTAAAACATGTCCCAACAAAAGATAATTCGAATGCACTGTGCCTGAAATGTTTTTAAAACCTGTCCCGACCAAAGATATTTCAAATGCACTGTGCCTGGTTTAAAACCTATCCCAACACAAGATAATTCGAATGCACTGTGCCTGGTTTAAAACCTGCCCCAACAGAAGATATTTCAAATGCACTGTGCCTGATTTAATGGTTTATTCTTATACCCCAACAGTTCTCCGTCAGACAGCAGCATAAAGTACCTAAGTGATATTAAAATTGGTGTTTCCGGTTATTACAGTTGTCAAAAATTCATCAGGATATTTGTATCCGATGTATAATATCATCATGTGGTGGTGGTATCCAAAATATCAATTTGGTAAGAAAATACAATTTTGAACAAATATCTATATCGGCTACCATATTATAGGGTAGACCTGAAGAGTTTAGAATAATCCAACGATTGTATTTTCTGCATGCAATAAAACTGAAATTTTGCCACAAACTGAAATTTTCTAATCCTTATATCTCTGCAACCGGATGGTTCAAATCTAAGATATTTCAAACTTAGATATTTGTTATGACAGATTTCAAAGCTTGAAATATCTAAGGTCTACGACATTGGATTGCAAAGATATAAGAATAAAAAAATTTGAGTTTGCAGCAAAAACTCAATTCATTTAATTTTAGACAATTAACATTTTTTAACAGATTCAAGTTTTTAAATCACTTAAAACTAAAATTTTAACTAAAATCTAATTATTGTTTTAAAGGAATTGAGTTTTTGTCACAAACTCTGATTTTCTTATCCCTATATCTTTGCATTTCAATGTCGGAGACCTTAGATATTTAAAACTATGAATTATTTTAGATCAAATAATGATAGTTTGAAATATCACAGGTTAACACCATCAGGTTGCAAAGATATAGCGATTTGAAAATCAGAATTTGTGGCTAAAACTCAGTTCCTTTTAACTAAAATCTAAAAATTGTTTTGAATTTTAACTAAAATCTAAATATTGTTTTGAATTTTAACTAAAATCTATATATTGTTTTGATTTTAACTAAAATCTATATATTGTTTTAAATTTTAACTAAAATCTAAATATTTTTTTGATTTTAACTAAAATCTAAATATTGTTTTGATTTTAACTAAAATCTAATTATTGTTTTAAATTTTAATTAAAATCTAAAAGTTGTTTTGAATTTTAACTAAAATCTAATTATTGATTTGAATTTTAATTAAAATCTAAATATTGTTTTGAATTTAACTAAAATCTAAATAATGTTTTGAATTTTAACTAAAATCTAAATATTGTTTGATTTTTAACTAAAATCTAAATATTGTTTAAAATTTTAACTAAAATCTAAATATTGTTTTTAATTTTTACTATAATCTTACCGTTGTCTCCAGTTTTTCCAATGTTCTCCGCGCTTTAACACAAATCCTTCCCAAACTGTGTTTGCTCCAAGCTCACCCGTCCTCAGCTCAACCTCTGTATCACCAATCTCAAACGTCCTAACTCCGATCCCAACATTCGAGTTCGATCTTCGAGCAGTAGCAGGCCCGAATTCGTAGTTCAGGATTTCTGAATCTGAATCTTCTCCCATATCGGAGAACATCTGCCCAGGGTCCAGCGGAACCAGGATACCAGGAAGGTTCTGATCCATGATTAAGGTCACCAGGAGTCAGGAGAACAAGTTGGATAGATCACTGTAGGTCTGAGAAGTGATGTTGAGGAACTGTAGGTTCAGGTGAGTAATACTACGCAGTAGAATGGAAACCAGTATCCTGAGCGCTTTACTACTGTCTCGTGTCTACTCTACTGTACGGAGAACTGTGAGTCCCCATTTCCCCAACTCTCAGCTCTGCGGGTTGGACCTGGAGAAATCCATGAGGAGGTCTTATCCCTCTCAGCTCAATCCCTCCCGGAAAGAAGATTTAAAGTAGGGAGATTTAAATCAGATTTCTTCCCCCCAAGTTACGGCATGGGGTCACAGGTCATCAGAAACAGAAATAAATTTTTTTAATTCCGAAAAGAAAAACTTTAATCATTGAATTTGAAAAAAAAAACTAAAAAATTAAGAAATTAGACGTTTATCCTATTTCTTAATTCTGAAAATAGGTTTTTAAATAGAACCTCGAAAGGAATTGAGTCTTTGCCACAAACTATGAATTTCTAATCCATTTATCTTTTCAACCCAAATAATTAGGTCAAACAGGAATTTAAATCATCAGAATGCAATGATATAAGAGCCTAAAAAAATGAGTTTATGGCAAAGACTCGAATTCTTTCTGAATCTTTGAAAATATCTTTAAACCCAATAAACTTTAGTGTCCAAAACAATATTTCTTGTTGATTAGTAAATGATATTGTTTGATATTAAGGAAAGGAAAAGCTTATTTCCCCTCAAATATAATTGTTCCAAATTTTTATTTCCTATATTACTATTTACTAATAATTACTATATCCAAAACGTGATTCACACATTGAATATAAGACGGAATAATAAGGCTCGCAATTCATTCAAATTCCTATTGCTGACGAAATCGCAAAAAACCCTCTTAATCTTCATTTGATAAGAAAATGATAAAAAAAAACATTTCGTCCGAGTCGAGGGAAACATCTTCGGTGTACGGTAAATTGCTCTCAAACGCCGTTTAAACCATCAAAGTAAGCTTATTATTCAAAAATATGCTTGGTCTCTTTTCCACAGATGTTTTCAAGCTTTTTCGTCTACTAAGCGTTTTCTTTATTTCACTTGAAAGTATTTAAGTAGGTACATTTTGCTCTAAATGGCCATTTTAACCTTCAAAAGTAGGCCTCATATTCGAAAATGTTCTTAGTCTCTTTTTTAAAGAGTTTACAAAGCAAATAATAATAATTATCTTTATTTTAGATTCATGACTACATTTAGTTGAGATTACAGTTTATAACAATAACATATTGAACATGAGAAGTAAAATAAAATAATATTACATTTTAGTATGAATAGGCATTGTACCAAAAGAAACACTTTTTAGTACAATAAACCGAAGTTTAGTAGGAGGAAAGCTTAACCACACTTTTATCCGAGACACCTAGTAAAATATCTTTGCAATCTGATGAGGTGCCTTCGATATTTAACCTTATATTACTTAATATAACAGAATTTATAGTTTAAAGTCAACCATCTGGGGTGCAAAGATATTGAGATGAGAAACTTAATACCTTTATATATTTGGCTTGTCAGTTTTTCTGTTCCAATCAAGGTCAAAACGACTGAACCAATCAGGCCCAATTTTTTTGTAGCAACACATATAATTCCAGGATAAGTTAATTGGCTGGTAGAAGTTTGCCTGAAAAATGTTGAACACTTCTCATACATGAAAATGCACCAGCTTTGTTTATGGAGAGGGACATAAAAGCCTTGTATTATTATGCATACCCAGAAATATACGTTCTACATCAGCTTTAATGATATTTATCCTCATTTTTCCCTCTGGAAATTTATTCTCAACAATTGCGATTCTCTATATGTATCAGAGACTTGCAGATGTATTCAGCAAAAAAGGAGGAAGGAATTTTAAGAAAAGGAAGATATATTCTAATTGCTACTCATTAGAAGCAATTTTAAGAAAAGAAGGATATATTCTAATTGCTACTCATTAGAAGGAATTTTAAGAAACTAGCCTTAGAGGGCGCTTCGCGCCCATCTTCTAAATTAATTGTGAACACGTTCTCTTTGTGTACATCGTAAAACAATACAAAAATAATTCGCGGGTTTTCACAAAAAATTTCGTGGATTTTCAAAATTTTCAAATATTTAATGAAGATCGAATTTTGATGGAGACAAATATTTAAAATTTCAATCATTCATAAACCTTCCCTGTGGTCACGTGATGTCCCACAAAAAATTTGGGCCCGAACGGTTCAGCCGTTTTGACGTTTATTGGACACAAACAGACAGACAAGCCAAATTTATATATAGAAGGAAGATATATTCTTAATGCTACTCATTAGAAGGAATTTTGAGAAAAGGAAGATATATTCTAAATGCTCTTCTTTAGAAGGAATTTTAAGAAAAGGAAGATATATTCCAAATGCTTCTCATAAGAAGGGATTTTAAAAAAAAGGAAGATATATTCTAATTGCTTCTCATAAGAAAGTATTTTAAGAAAAAGAAGATATATTCTAAATGCTACTCCTTAGAAGGAATTTTAAGAAAAGGAAGATATATTCTAAATGCTTCTCATTAGAAGGAATTTTAAGAAAAGGAAGATTATTCTAAATGCTACTCATTAGAAGGAATTTTAAGAAAAGGAAGATATATTCTAAATGCTACTCATTAGAAGGAATTTTAAGAAAAGGAAGATATATTCTTAATGCCACTCATTCGCATCATTAATTTAACATTGTGAATCTGACATTCCTACCTCACCGTACACAAATTTAGTCTACACCTCTAATCCAGATCACTTTCTCTAGTATCATCTGCACATAGTAATCTTAATATTTTCCTTCGGAGTTTAAAACAGGAACTTTATTAACATAAAATAGAATTATAAATGATCAACATTTACTCTCACTAAAAACTCAAGTTGGGAATCAAATTTCTTTAATCGAATAAAAGAAAATATTTTGTGAACAAATTATCCCAATATTATTTAATGATGAACTCTGACTGGGAGATTTTGTTGTTTGAAATCAAGACGCAGGAGTTTATTAGTCATCTCCGCAGTCGAGCATCTTAGGATCCTAGCTTCCAGAAACCTTGATCCAGAACCTTCCAATTCAACAACAGACAGATCTTGGATCAGTGTTATTCAAAAAGAAGAGATTCTTTGATGGATAGAAACTGGATTATGGATACCAGGATCCTTTAGGGCCAGGGATCAAGAACAACTTGAATCCCTAGCTTAGAATGAAAAAATCCATCATGGCGGGAGCAAAGAATCCATCCATGGATATTTGCCAACTCCGTGATGGATATTTGGACGCGTCAATCCAAGATCTTATTTTGATGAATATATATCCCGGTATAATGATTAATATGAATATAGTTGGATATATATATGTATATCTCATTTACACCGACCCTTTCAGCAAATGTAGAAAAATATAAAAAAAATATTTCAGTCTAACACTGGATGATTTGTAAAATTTATGAACGAATCCGAAAATTAGGATTGACAAAAAAAAAGAATTTAGGATTTTAATCCAGTTTTAACAAAAAAAAACTGCAGGTAAACAATCACACCGATTTGTATCGGGAACACAGGCACAGCCATTGGTCTGGACAGCTTGGAGAGATCAGCTGATGTTGGTTCTGGTCGGACTACAAGCTGAACGGACTGACGCTTTTGACGCATTTAGAGCAGCAGATCTACGCTACTAGAATTAACAGAGGTAGCAGCAGAAGCAGCTGAAATATAAAGCTTCTTCACTGGCAATAGATTTTCATACATAGATTTAATGAACTAGCAGATGGTTGATTATATGGCTAGTATCACTACTTAAAATCGCGATCTTAAATATATAAACGCCATTATAGTGTGGATTTCTACATCTAGATTCTAGATGCTGGCGCATTTAGAAACTGCTGATATCAAGATATATAGAGCTGTGTCTACTCCAAGAGCTAACAGGATGGAGAGGCAATTACAGCCGGGCCACAAAGATCCTGAAAAATGGAGACTTTTAATTAATTTAGCTAAGCTATGAATTTGACACATGTAAATTAATTGAAATTACTCTCCACTTAAGGAGCTGCATAGGCATTTATGCAGCGTCTTTGTCAATGGCGAAAGGGTCAGATGTCACAACTTCACCAGAAAAATGACAAAATCTTTCTTATTTAAAAAAGTGTAGCTGAAGTCCCTCACTGAAAAAAAATCAAAAACTATTTAAAGCAAAACCAGTGTGCAACCCTAAACCGGAAGTTTATCTAATGATATATACCTGAATCTTTATGACCTTGTCTCCAGTTCTATATCCGGAGAGATGCAGGCTCTGACTCTGCATGGACTTCCTCCGCTGGAGGAGCCTTGACTCCGATGGCGGAGATAATCCAACCTCGCCTTCATTTGGCCTCGCCGGTATATCCCAGAGGTTCACTGAACAGAGAAAACTTTATAATATTTGGTTTATGACAAAATAACAAAAATGTTAATTCAGGGGACATTAGTCCCAAACCTAACACTTGGCCCATTTCTAACACTGAGTGTTAGAAATGGGCCAAGTGTTAGTTTTGGAACTAATATCCCCTGTAATTGACATGTTAATGAAGAATTTGTTTTTCCCAGGTGTTATTTAAAAAATCAACTTATTAAATTTTTAAATATCAAATAATTATTTTATGAATGTATGAATAATAAAAGGTTTCCCCTGAAAAATCGACTGAAATTAAGCCAGGATCTTGTACTTTTAATCAGATAAGCCAACAGGTTTTTAAACAGTAATAACTGTTTAATAAACTGGATTAAGTCCAATAAAGAGGAAAGGGTCTGAAAAAAATCAGCATCTTTTGAATTAATAAATAACCGAATGGGGTAAAATTATATTAAGGATATACAAATATATAATCTTTTGTATTTTACTAGTTTCAAGTTGGCCATGGGTATCGTCTATGCATGAACCAACAACAAGAAAATGATTTTGCTTTAGAACTATTTCTGAGTGAGTAGTTTAAGGTTTATGTTAATATTACATTTTTATTATAATTGGTGATATATTTACAAACAAAATCTGGTAGTTATGAATTTATATAATCAGACATCGCCATGAGAGTCCATAATGATTTCCGAAGTATTTCATAATTTTCACCAAAACTTCATTTAATTTACCCCCGACCCCCAATCAAATCCTAAACCTTTTATTTGTAAAATTATTCTCGAGATATAAAAATATCTCACTGAAAGATTTTCCAGAAAATTCCCTTTTTTACCTGAGCAATGTTGGAGCATAACTCGATTAACCGCCGAAGCAGACTCCGCGAACTCGTTCAGATGCTTGGCGTTGTTATTGAGGCGGAACATGGTGGAGGACGGTAGCTCCGTGGTGCTGTTGGTCTCCAACCAGGGATGAGAGAGTACCTTGGCGGCACTCAACCTCATCCTAGCATCCTGAACATAACCAGGGGTTAGAATTTAGAAAATATGGTCAAGAATTAATTTTTCTTTTAATACGCAAAAGTAAAAATGATCAAAATACTATTGGAAAATTACAAAATTTTCAGAAATGAGAGAAATAATTAAATAAAATTTCAGTTAAAAAAAGAATAAAATTATATTTACTTTGATAAGAAGTTTCGAGATAAGATCCTTGGCCTCTGCTGAGACATGACTCCACTCCTCCTTGTGGAACTCGAACCTGCCCTCCTGGATGTTATTGAACAGGTTCGCCTGGCAGTCGTCACAGCTCTCACCCTGGTTCCAACCACAGGCAGAACCACACTGCCCGGAGAAGGGTGGATATCCACAGAGTAGGATATACAGCATCACACCCAGGGACCATAAATCACATCTAAACAATATAATAATAAATAAAAAACTCAAACAATCAATTCTTATTGAAGTTCACAAAACAAATGTAACCTACAGTCTAATATTTCTTAAACCTCAAAGCTAAAAATTAACCTCAAAGCTATAAATTAACCTCAAACAAAACTATTTTGACTTTAAATAAACTGTTATGACCGTAATTGACATAAAAGTCATTAAAAAAGTCATTAAACTGCCATTAAAAAGTAAAATCAATATGAAAAAATGTGAAATAAATATATCTAAATAATCTACCTTTTATCATATTTGAGATCAAGCTCATTATCCTCGATGAAGGCCTCCACGATCTCTGGGGCCATGAACTCTGCTGAACCTACGGGGGTCAGGAGTAACGGAGTTGTATCACTTCCTCCTCCACTGAACAATTTGAAATGTTTAACATTTGACAAAATCAAAAAAAAAAAATGCTGAATCCTCATTTTTCTCAGAGGTTTTATTTGCATTTAATGCATTTAGCAACAAAAATACCAAAAAATTTATTTTAAAAAATAATTTTTGCTAAGGCAGCGTTTATTTGTCTTTTAATCTACGCATTTCAACGTACTTTGTAGATTGGATAAAGCACTAGAACAGTGTCACAGAAAGTAAAATGTGAACTCACCTATGGAATTTTATCCCACTGCCCAGGTCAAAATCACAGAGTTTGACCGGCGTAATTCTATCCGGATGAACGCACAGAACATTCTCAGGCTTCAAATCTCGGTGCGCAATTCCTTCAAATAAATTCATTTAAAAAACAAGTTCAAAGGAACGGCTAATAAAAGTTATTTTTCTGAAAGGTTTCACAAAAAAACTCCTCTTATCATGGATATAAACTGTATCAGTATATTGTGTGTACTAATTACTAAAATAAATAAATATATTTTTTTAAGGGGGCGAGGAGAAGATTAAATATTTATCCCTTTAGAACTTGAACCCGAAACCTACTTAACGGTAAGGTTTCCAACAGTACTTCAGTTGAATTATAAATATATTTTCATATAAATTATAATCTCGCGCTACCACTAAATCAATACTTGTTGCAACAAGGTTTTTAATTTTAGGAGATTACGGAGCAATGTAAATCCAGATAAGCTGAAACTTCAAGGTAACAACAATATTATTAACTATTAATATAAAAAGTAGAAAAATATAAAATGTCGATATCAAAAAATAATTTAGTTGTTCCCCTCTAAGGACCGACCAACACAGGGTATAGAAAAATAAATAACATTTATTACTATGTACTTACTACTTATAAGATAGAGATCAATGATTGATCTGAGATTCAAATTTAAACATCTTATAAATTTCTGACTCATTTTCCAATTTAGATTTAAACATCTGTTGTGCTAGAATAGTTTAATAAAATGCATTTTTGAATTCAGGTCAAATTTTGGCAAATACCTTTGCTGTGAAGGAACTGAAGGGCGGAGGCCACATCTCGAACAATCATCGCAGCCTCACGCTCGGAGAAACATTTCCTCCGTTGAATATGGTCAAGGAGTTGACCTCCTCGAACCTTCTCGAACACCAGGTAGAACCTTTCCGACTCCTCGAAGTACTCGACCAGCTGGATGATATTAGCGTGGCCCTACAAGACCGTTTAAATTAAGATTTCATCAATCAAGAATATACATTTCAAGAGACGAAAGACGTAAATGTGTGGCATGTCCGATACCCACCGATACCCTGTAAAAACCTGTTCAAGGATGGATGATATATCCTAGACAATCCTGAGACAAAGGAGAACTTTTTTAGAATTCTAGTCGTTCAAAGATTTACACATTTTCTCCCTCTTTGTTACTAAGAATTAAGATAAGGTAACGTTTTGATATTTTTTTCTAAATATATTTTTAATAAAAATGACTTTAAATTACGTTTACAATCCCATTTAGGATTATCAATCTTTTCCCCATTCGCAACACCATCCCATCCCATCCCATCCCATCCCATCCCATCCCATCCCATCCCAAACCTGGCAGTGATGGAAGGTATCTATCTCCTTGAAGACCCTTGTTCTGCTGTGACCGGGCACCTTATCAATGATCTTGACCGCGTACTCCATCTCTGTGTATATATTGATGCAGGTGCGTACACTAGCGTACGCTCCCTGGCCCAAGATATCATCTGTTAACCGGTATAGCTCCTAAACAACAGATTTTATCAAATAAAGTTCAAGAGATTTTTAACTAAACAAAGTGCTAAACGGTTGAAAACAAACTCAACTTAGTTGACACCTAAACCTGATTATTACGCATAAAGATACTTTTCTATGTTAAAATGTTATTCCTATGCACTAAGTGACCCCCATTACAAATTTAACCAAAGTACGAAGAATAGTTTAACCTATAGTTTAACGATCAGATAACAAATAATCTAAATTTCTAGTCACATATTCGCAATTTATTCAGTTTTCTAGGCCACGTTTCAGGCCTGCAGGCAAAGTATGCAGGCCTTTCTTTGTGCAAAAAAGAACGGCACACAAATCAGTCTGTGCAAGTGTGTTGCAAATTTAGTTTTAAATCTACGCCTTTACCTACGCATATTTTAAAACCAGTTTTTTTATAGCAGGCCAATTTCGCAGTTAAAACAATAACGCACTTTCAAAAGTAAAAATAAATTTGTAGTTTGATAATAGTAAACACATGAGAGGCGGATCGGGTACTCTATGACGTTGTGATTATATATCGTCGAGTTTTGTTTGTACTGCGTGGTGTTCTCAACTACGCCGAAAAATATCAGGCCATTTGTTGAGTTTAAACTAGACATCGTAAAGTACGAGAAGGAATCGAGGGGGGGGCTTATCTTTAAAAATACATATTTTTCTTGTATACAGTTAGGACACACATGACACGCGGTTTTCTATAAATAACCTAGTGCTGACCTAATTTATATTCATTTTAACACAAATTTATTTTGTTTTTTGTGTCAACAAATTTTTATTCACAGGAAGTTTTTTGAACACTTGTTAACCATTCCTGAATTAAGGTTATATACTTGAGTGTATTTTGGCGAATGGACGGAAGGGGGGGGGGTATGAATGTAAAAACAAATAACCTTCTGAGGAATTTTAATCAGTACAGGGTTCTGTGCAGAAACGAGTGCAAAATTAAGTATTCGGCAAATATAAGTTTTAAAAAGGGGGAAAACACACTCAGTCACATGCACACTCAGTTCGACAAGCCCCCCCCCCCCGTCCACTCCTATGTTTTTGAATCGTAACAAAAAGCTCAAAAAAGTCAAATTTGATTCATAAAAACTGTGTGTCATATCTCATAACCACTATTGAACACTTGTTTCTTCCCTGATTGCATTTTAAAAATTTTCCTCAATAAAAAATGTCTTTATTGCCTGTATATTTGTCATGAATCTGACAAAATATAGAAAAGAATGTTTTTAGTTGCCTTTCTATGATTTAACGGAAGCCTTAATTTAACGGAAGCTTCTAAGTTTCAGGAACATATTGGAGCTAGGGAAGTGAAACTTTAGTATACCTGGAACGAATTAGAAGCTAAGGAAGTGAAACTAAGTATACCTGGAACGTATTAGAAGCTAAGGAAGTGTAACTAAGTATACCTGGAACGTATTAGAGGCTAAGGAAGTGTAACTAAGTTTACCTGGAACGTATTAGAAGTTAAGGAAGTGTAACTAAGTTTACCTGGAACGTATTAGAAGTTAAGGAAGTGTAACTAAGTTTACCTGGAACGTATTAGAAGTTAAGGAAGTGTAACTAAGTTTACCTGGAACGTATTAGAAGTTAAGGAAGTGTAACTAAGTTTACCTGGAACGTATTAGAAGTTAAGGAAGCGTAACTAAGTTTACCTGGAACGTATTAGAAGTTAAGGAAGTGTAAGTAAGTATACCTGGAACGTATTAGAAGCTAAGGAAATGTAAGTAAGTATACCTGGAACGTATTAGAAGCTAAGGAAGTGGAACTGGCAGTTTTCTTTTTCTTTCTTCGTTTTATCTTTGCTTCCTCTTTCCTTGCAGCAATTGCTGCTGCTCTCTCTGTCTCATCAACTAAAAATTAATAAAACTTTATTTTTTGCAAACTTCAGATAATATTGAGTTCATCCGCTATACATCAGCAATCAAAATAATTTTCTTATCTATTAAAATTCTGCTTTTTGTTTTCAGCAAAAAAAATATAAGAGAAGAAAGAATTTGCAGAGTAAGCAACATAATAAAAAAGCTCGATACAAACAACGGATAAGCATTTAATGCATTTTTAGCCTTTATTTTTAACGAAGAGTTATTATGGCTAAATAGTGTTAACAGCAGTGCAAAATATTTTCGCAAACAATTTAACATTCATTTAATAATATCTTTTCTTGTGTCACTTGTCAACAATATAGAAATAAAAGTATTAATAACTAATTTCCACACCTTCGTTTTCATATATAATCGTCAACGTTATGTTCAATCCCATTTTTCAGTAATTCATATAATCCTAGTTCTACATGTCGCTGGGTGAGTGATCCTGAACCCACTAATCATATATCCTGCACTTGTGTATATTTCGGAACCTTTCTTCATAATTATAATTACGTAAACACAATTTTTTTTCATGAAAATGTGAAACTTAAAATTTTCGAATTATCATTTCAGAAAAATAAGCTGACATCAATTATCCATATTAGAGACTTACTGTTCCAACATACACATATCATGGGGTTGTCTTGTAGGGTGTTTTGGAGTTATTGTCTTTTTTAAACGTTGAAAAAAGTTTTTTGAATTGGTAAACACAATTAATCTGAAAAGATGGTGGAAAAATAAAATTATCTTGTAATCACCCTGCCGTATTTAACAGATGGAGAATACGTATGACCAGGTGGCATCTTCTCCTCTCCCTAGTTTAGTCCAGGTTAGAACATGATCTCAACCCTACTCCTCGTCCTCCTACCCTCTCTCCAGGTGGTAGTTGGAGTACACAACAAGATATTAACAGAAGAGAACTTCAAATCCGTCCTGGAGAATGGAGAATATACTTTTGTCAAGTTCTTCGCTCCCTGGTGTCCGCACTGTGTTAATATTGAGTACGACTGGGACAGGTTGGCTGATGATATCCATGATGATAAAAACATAGGTAAGAGAAAACTTTTTTTATATCATTCCAGTGATTAATTTCACAGGGGATAAATGTGTAAGCATTGAATTAAAAAAACTGAGTCTTTCCATCAAAATTAAATATTCGAATGCCTTTATCTTTGCAACCGGATGGTGTATACGTTTGACGTTTCAAACATATTTGATAATACAGAGTTGAAATATCTATGGTCTACACCATTGAGTTGCTCAGATAGTTATTTGAAAATCAAAGATTGTGGCAAAGACTCAATTTCTTTAGTTTTATTTCACACTTTTTTCTATTTTGTAAAAAAATTAAAAATTTTAGAAAAAAAAACTTTTTATTTCGACTCTAAGCTCTCGACTGATTTTGCAGCAGGACCCCGAATAACAGTTGGTGAGGTGGATTGTACAAGAGAGGGCAGTGTATGTACGGGAGAGGGAGTAAGTGGATATCCAACCATAACTTTGTACAGACACGGCCGAGTTGAACATAATTACCAATACAACAGAGACTTTGACAGGTACTAGAGCTACAACAAACATTTTAAAAACTAAAAAACTTTTTAAATTAATTCAGTATTTTCTCATTGAATGATGATTACCAGATGTTTAAGATAACATGTCGTTAAAGAAAATAATCCATTTGTTGAGCAAAGTTTAACAAGAAACAATTATATTTAATCAAATTTATTGATTCATTATTCAGAATGAAACGGTTTCTGTATGAAAAAGTGTTGGGAGAAATTGCTCCAGACATCAATGAGTTCGGAATCTACAAGCTCAACTCCCATACCTGGAAAAATTTTATGAGCCAGCAGAACTACGTTCCTACCATGGTTAAATTCTACGCTCCTTGGTGTTCTCACTGTCAAGACCTGGAACCAGTATTTGAAGAACTAGGTAATTTTCAATTTCAGGGACCAATGGAAAATATTGAGATAACATTTTAATATAGAAAAAGAACTTTTTTATCATAGATAAGAATTTATTGATATATCAAAGAACTATCATGGGAACCCAGCGTTGCCCAGGGTACAAAGTTACTCCCACCGTTTACCCGCGCTTGGTCATAAATTACGATTTTAGCTATTTTTCCCCAACTCAACTTAGAATGTCAAAACCAAGCAAAGAACATTCCCGTGTTCTCCTGAGTTTCCCTATCAAAATTTAAGGCCAATCGGTCAAGCGATTTCTGAGTTCTGATCGGACATCCAGACAGACAGACAGACAGACAAACAGAGCTTACTACATTATATAAATAGATAGATAGATAGTCATATCCATCTATATCTATTTCAGCATTGACGTTTAGTTCCAGTAAGGATGTCATTACATTTGCCGAGGTAAACTGTGTGGATGATTCAAGTCTAGATCTATGTGCAGAGGAAAACATTGACTCATTCCCTAAACTTCACATGTACAGGAATGGGGACCTTGAGGATATTTTCACAGAAAACAGGTAGTTATTAAAAAAAGATATACATAGGATTCCTTGACAAAATTCAGATAAATAATTGATCCCTTTAATTAACAGGGATATTGACCATTTGACTAACTTTATCTGGGAAACAGTGGATCCAAGTCGAGTGGTGGAAATCCAGGACACTGCTTACATGGATTTCGACATTTTTGAGCAGCTTGGATCTGTTATGGGAGCACAAGATGAAACAGAGGATGAGGATTACGAGTTAGATGGCGAGGAAGGAGAGGAAGAAGAGGAAGAAGAGGAAGAAGAGGAAGAAGAGGAAGAAGAGGAAGAAGAGGAAGATGATGAATATGAGGACGATGAAGATGCAGCTGAGGATGGAGATGATGAAGATGAAGAGGAGGAAGAAGATGATTATAATGATGTGCCAGCAGCAGCTGAGGATATATTAAGTCCCGAAGGATTGGAACTACTTAAAAAAGAACTTGAGATAGATGAGAATCTGAAGAAAGCTAAAGAAAACTTTGAAGATATGAAAAAGGAGAAGGTATCTGAGAAATCAAAAAAAATGGATAAAGATGAACTGTAATTAAGATTTTATTAAATAATATTTGTAAGTCATAAGTCATAAGTCATTAAATAATATTTGTTTTTAAGTTTCAATAAAAAGTTTGAAAAAAGTCACGTAAGTCTGGCTCAAGAGGAAAAATTATCAGAAAGCAAGTGTACTATCTTTAAAAGCTATTTGTGACTTGTGTGGGTAGAAAATACTAAGTTTGAATGAAGTTAAATGTGAAATACATGCACAGAGCTGGCATTAAATTCATTCTTAATTCAGGGCGTCTTTTCATTATTAGGCTTACAAAATTTCCTTTTTTAAAACTTCGTAAACATCTCACTGCAGTCTTTCTTGTTATTAATTTTAGACCATTTAAAGTTAAAATTATTCCACCTATATTACTGTTAGTCATCTTCGAAAGACTTTGAAAGAATATAATATTGAAAGATTGTAAAAATAGAAATTCTATCAGCCGAGCTCTGTTATGTTAGAATGTTTTTATCTAAATCGTATGCGGGTCTGCATAATCGTATTTAAGTTCTTTCTCTCGACTCTCCCACTAGCCAACCTTACACAACTGGTCTCTGACCCCTCTACTAGGGTTACTGCTCCTTTAACATATTTAGTTAGAGAACAAAACCTATAAACAATCAGATATCATGACATTGACATTGTCTGGGCAATTGTATCTGCACTGCACGTTGCTTACATGTTACAAAGTACAGAATATGTAAACAATATGAAATATACAAACACTGAAAAATCCTTGTTTGAGCTTTGTACTTAAATAACCAGAAGAACTTGAAATATTATTTTACGTCTAGACTATTTCTTCTTTATATGATATAAGGATGGGGAAACTTCTATGGAGGGGAAATGATATGCGGGAATTTCTGTAGGGGGGAGGGGGAATTCCCCCCACTCTTAAAAATCTATTGCGTCTTTTCAATAAGTTCGTTTCTCGTATCATATTCTCCCGCATATCATCATTTGTCGAAAGAAAAATTATGAATGCGTATAAAATAAAACACAATATTAATATAAAGAGTAGATACTTAACAAGAATTACAAATAAGAAAGCATATAGTTAGGAATCCTAGAATTTGGAGGCTTCTCCCCCCCCCCCCCCCCGCCAACAGATTAATGATTTAGAACGCAATATTTCAATATTTCTTTACCACGTCACATTCAAATAATTACTACACCGCAGATTTAAGATAACAAAATTTATTTTTAAAATTTGGGTCAACGATATAAAAAGTTTACTTAAACAATTATTTAAAACCAATTGCACCCGCCCCCACCGTTCGCTCAACGAAAAAAAAGTCTTCCCATAAACCCGAACTTAATCAAAGAATATTTTGAGAATTTTTATTTCTCTCAGTTTTATTTTTGTTTTATTTTCATATCTTTTTGATAACACGAAAGAAATTTAGGGCACGTATAGATAGCTATGTTTACATTTCAATTGAAGAAAAAAAACCGTGAAATATTTCAATCAAAAGATAAAATTTATTTTAACTGGAAACAAAGAGGCGGAAATCTTATCATATCATTTGCTGGGAGAAACAAATTTAAAAAATTCTTTATTCTCAATTTGACACTAGTGTAAAGTTCAAAGGTTAGAGCCAAAATTTAAGTACCAGATAGATATCAACAATTAACTCAAAAATAAAGTCTATCATTCAGACCTGGGAAGAAATTAAATTTAGGTGCCATGGAGAAGGTTTTAAAGGTATTTGTTATTTTTACTTTGTAAGTTGTAACCCTGAACCGACAAAAGCAAAAAGTGGAGAGGGTAGCCCTTTTTCTTTTAAGATATGTGAAGAAACTATTATCTAATTTTTAAATTTTAATTGGCGCAGATGATTAAATTAATTATTTTAAATCATTTCTCAACAGTCGAATTACAGGGGACGTGAGCTGACCCCTCTCCCTAAATGGGTGACATGGAAACGCCTCAACACGGAAACGGCTCAACACGGAAATGCCTCAAAAAAACAGAATCATAAAACTAATTTAATGTCGTCTTCTCTCAACTTAAAATTAAAAAGACTATATTCTAACGATTTCCACAGCCATGGCCGCAGCGCTCGGCCTCCTAGCCTATTCTAGCCTCAGCGCACGGCCCACTTGCCTGTCCTAGTCGCAGTACTCGGCCCCCTAGCCCATATTCTAGCCGCAGCGCTCGGCCCCCTCCGTAGCCTGCGGCGCAACCTAACTTACTCTAAATTAATGGTAAAATAAGTGTTAAAATATTTTTTTTTAATGAGAGAAGACGACATTAAATTAGTTTTATGAGTCCGTTTTTTGAGGCATTTCCGTGTTGAGGCGTTTCCGTGTTGAGGCGTTTCCATGTCACCCCCTAAATGTGCCCCAAATTTTTCTGGGGGGGGGGAGGCTGCCCAAATTTTCCAACTTTGAAGATAGTTTTGTTTTCATTTAAAAATACATACAACTAAGTAACCAGTGGCGTATTTGGGGGGGTGGGGAGGTGGGCTATGGGGGCACAGCCCTCCCCTGGGTCAGTAAAATCTATTGTTTTCAGGATTATTTTGAAACATGTAAGGTAGACACATTTATGAATACGCCCCTGGAAGTAACACAGTTCTTCAAATTAATTGATCTGCCAATAATAAATTAGATGTAGTACTAAATCTGAAATAATCATATGTGGCCGCAGCGCTCGGCCCCCTAGCCCATCCTAGCCGCAGCGCTCGGCCCAGAAAGTGTCTTAACTAACCTAACCCGTGGCCGCAGCGCTCGGCAGATTCCTTTACTTGCCTAATTGAGATGTTTAATTAAGGGATGGAGTCTAATTCTATAGATATAACTTTCTGAATAAATTGCAGATTTATTCTCAAGTTGACGCCAAATCAAAGCAGTCAATAAATAAGGAAAAATATTTTGATTTAAGAATATAAACGTACTTATCACTTCCTGGTCAAGCAACTCAACGATCTCATTCTCAGGAAGAGTTTCTAAACTAAATTGATCTCCGGACATTTTTAATAATTTTACATAAAATTCACAGCCGCTATCCAGCCACGGAAATTGAGCTTGTTGTCACTGGCACCACTTTATTCTCCTAATTCGTACTGTCAACTTGTTTGTGTACAAGTGTACTGCAACCCGTGAACATGAGAACAGGTTTTGCAACATCCACCCCCTCGTGCCAGTGTATAACCACCGTGATGTATCTACCCAAACTGGCAAATTATACTAAGGGACGAACCGGCCGGAGTAATTTGCGCATGCGTCAACGGCTTTAATCACGCATGCGTAGAGTAGAATAGTGGCCTCTTAGAAACAGGTTAGATATAGAATACAACTGCGTAATACCAATCCCCCCCCCCCCTCC